>NC_051214.1:1143878-1151378 GCF_015220715.1 Pygocentrus nattereri
TCTTGAAGTTAAACCTGTTTTCCCGGGAAAACGGATGCTATTGTACTGAGCAACGAACGTCACATGCCAAGTGTGCTTTTCAGCAGCTGCACAAGGTGAGGTTGTTGATTTTGATGGAAGGTATCCAAAGCTAACTGTCAAACCCAGCAGCCAACAAACACAGCCCCACCTTTCAGCATGCCTTCTGAATTCTCCGCCCCCAAAGCTCATGCGGCCTGTGCTAGCACTGCCGGATGCTGGTGCTGACCAGAGCCCTGTTTGGATTGGTTTTACCAACAAAGGTCAAATAACATCATTACTGGTAATGAACTGCCCATTTTGTCAGTGATAAAGTGCAAATCTGTGGGATTTCCTGTGATTTTCCCGCAGAGCACGACTTAAAAGGTCCTATCCTAGACATTCACATCAGCTTGAGGATTTAAATGAACTGTGCCCAAACAAACGAGCAAACAGCAAAAACTAACTTCCATTTAAGGTTAGTTAGAACAGCATTAGGCTAGTGGGCTCACTCAAATGGCCAAGTCCCACCCTACGGCGTTGCCTTGCGAGAGGTCATATTTCACTTTTCCTTCCTAGACCTCAAAAACGATGACAGTCATGCTGTTTTGAACATGATTAGGGAACTGTGCCAGGCTCCACTGCGGTTAGCCTTTATCATTGCTGCCAAAAAGCAGGTTGTGTTGGAAGATTGTGTTATTACTCTACAGTGAGGCCTGTTTGAACATCGTCTCGTCTTTGCTGTTTCATATTTTGTGGTTTTATATTTGTTGTAGTGAGTTTTCCTATCAGAACCAATGAAATGGGCGGGACGTCAACACAAACCCCCCGACAGCGAGTGGTGTAAAGATCTGAACGCGCCTCTTTATGTAGGTCAAAATATCAGTTGAAGCCCACGCACAGTTTAAAGGTTGTATTTCTTGGCTTCTGGCAGATTTCACTCGGCTTTGTTCACCCAGTCTCTGGAATATTTAACCCGAGAGGATTCATACAGTCATTGATTTGACACATTTCACTTGGCTTTAGCCGTAGATATACGCGCCCAGATGCTGCGGTGCCTGTTGTTCTCTAGCTGAGGCGATACGTCCGCCATGTTGGAGAGGTCATGATCCTGTTGTGAACAAATTCCCTTGAACTGAGAGATGATGAGTCTCAGGATTAAATCAGCCTCAGCTTCCTTATTACTCAGCCCATTTTCACCAAGTTTGTTTAGCTCTAATCCTCAGACACAGGTTAATCCAGGCTTTCTTTAATAACCCATCGTGCTGATTAGGCGTCCGGACCAGCCGGTATTCGAGTACTCAGCCTACGCCTGATGTGAAACACTGAGTTTTCCTGTTCCACCTTAACTGGTGCAGCAGTTTGGTTCCTGAGGCTGCACCATTTTAGGTAGAACAGGAGAATTTGAACGAGAAGCTGGCGAATAAGAGGCTAACTTCAGGTTTGTGTAAGAAGGTTCTAACGTTACCAGAGAAAGAACAGTGACATCAGCAGGTTCTCTGGGCCTCATTAACCACACGGCCATATCTACACAAACACCACACAGACATAAGTGTCAACGTTTTGAGAGAATCATTATTTTGACATAGTAAGTCAATGTTTTCAGAAAATCAGTATCACACCGAGATGCTATGCCATGTTTTGTTATACTGCTGCTAGAAACAGAGAGAAAAGTTTGAGAAACGTTTTCTGACTTTTCCCTCTGGAATGAGCTTCTATAGTTCAGTATACGAGATACTAGAAGTTACAAATGTGTTACGAGTTCATTTACTGACTGGACGGCATGGACAAGCCGTGTAAAGGCCTTTAGATAAACACTGATGAACACTGGTCTCGTGCTCCTCGTCAGCTCCCCGGTTATCAGGGTGGATCTGCCGTGGTGCTGCAGTCAGACTGTCTGAGGAAGCGGCTGCACTGCAGGATCTGGAAACGTAGCTGAATAAATAAATGATCTGTGCTAATACATGTTGTCAGCTAAACAAAGAAGGTGGTATTTTTCCACAGAACTTTAATTAAGCCTTGCCAGACAGAGCTGTCAGTCAAGGATTTCCACAGAACTGTTCACCGACACATCCAGCCATTCCAGTTCATAACCCCACATTACGCCATAGTGCGATCTGCGGCTCACGCTGGGAATCTGATCCAGTTACAGGAGTCAAGCGGCTGTAGAGTGAGACGCGTTTAAAACACACAGCGCAAATGTGGAATACTATTTTAGATTACATTGAAATATTAATAAATCAGTCTAGTGTGTCAATGTGGCTTTGGGGGATGAATACTGTGAGAAAATAAGTCATGGTTTTGACACAGTAAGTCAAAGTTCTGAGTAAATAAGTCACTGTTGACCTAAGTAAAGTGAGTTTTGAATAAAGGGCATTATTTTGACAAAGCAAGCCAATGTTTTCAGAAAATAAGTGTAATATCGAAATGCTAGGCCACGTATTTGACGTGCTGCTGCTGCACTGGATGAAGCTGGAGGGGACGTTCTCCTGAGTCTTTATATGCTATAAGCTTTAAACAGACGCACAGCTTTTCTTTTAAGGAGGCGCAGGACAGAAACGCACATCGAGACGTGATCAGATTAGATTGCACGGTTTATGTCGTGTAAAGATGCCGTGACTGGTTGTGTTGAGTGACGTCATTTATAGTCAGTGTCAGATTCACACATTTTAAGGGTGACTCCAAACCACAGGGGGTGAACAACAGTTCACAAAAACAACAAATACATACATTTTCTTTAAACATTTTCAGTACAAACTTCTCTAACAGAGCCAGTTGCCTCGATCCAGTCCGGCAGCGGCCGCTTTAGGACCAGGACCTCCATGAAATACAGTAAGACTTTGGATCTGGAGTGTTGCTCAGTTCTGCATGAGATCTCCGCCAAACACCTGAGCCGCCAAATACCTGAGCCACATCACTTGCCATAGCATGAACAGCATGAAGGAGCTGAAGTGACCCATCAGAGATTCTGTGATAACAGGTCCTAACGGCGACGGTGAGGGAGCGAAGGTGACGGCTGCTCTCGCTGGCGATTGGTCAGGATGGGGGACAGATGGAAAACATGCTCACATATTATTATTATTGGTTAGTAACACACTTTTAAAAGATTGTTCTTCAAAGGTTCTTTAGTAAAGGGAACTGTGCTATTAACAGCCATGAGTTATGTATAGAACCATTTCAAGCTTAGACAGTTCTTTGCGTAATGAAATGGCTCTTCAGATTGATGAAGAACAGGTTCTAGATGGTTCTATATAGCATCATAAAGTTTTTTAAAGAAATTGGGGGATTTTTTTTTTGTATTTTGGCTCAATTACAATTATAAAGTAACGACTGTCAGGCGTGTGACGGTTACACCTGCCATATGTTGTGATTCTCAGGAGACCCTGGGCTGCTCAGATATGCCATTGTTTGACATGTAAATGCAAAAAAAATCGTTTCATCAACCAGAACACTGCATCGACCCGAACACTGCATCGACCAGAACACTGCATCGACCCGAACACTGCATCGACCAGAACACTGCATCGACCAGAACACTGCATCAACCAGAACACTGCATCGACCCGAACACTGCATCGACCAGAACACTGCATCGACCCGAACACTGCATCGACCAGAACACTGCATCGACCCGAACACTGCATAGACCAGAACACTGCATCAACCACAACACTGCATCAACCAGAACACTGCATCGACCAGAACACTGCATCGACCCGAACACTGCATCAACCCGAACACTGCATCAACCAGAACACTGCATCGACCAGAACATCTGCATCAACCAGAACACTGCATCAACCCGAACACTGCATCAACCAGAACACTGCATCGACCAGAACACTGCATCAATCAGAACACTGTATCAACCCGAACACTGCATCGACCCGAACACTGCATCAACCCAAACACTGCATCAACCAGAACACTGCATCAACCACAACACTGCATCGACCCAAACACTGCATCAACCAGAACACTGCATCAACCAGAACACTGCATCGACCAGAACACTGCATCGACCCGAACACTGCATCGACCAGAACACTGCATCAACCTGAACACTGCATCAACCTGAACACTGCATCGACCCGAACACTGCATCAACCCGAACACTGCATCAACCAGAACACTGCATCGACCCAAACACTGCATCAACCAGAACACTGCATCAACCAGAACACTGCATCGACCAGAACACTGCATCGACCCGAACACTGCATCGACCAGAACACTGCATCAACCTGAACACTGCATCAACCTGAACACTGCATCGACCAGAACACTGCATCGACCAGAACACTGCATCAACCCGAACACTGCATCAACCACAACACTGCATCAACCCGAACACTGCATCAACCAGAACACTGCATCAACCACAACACTGCATCAACCTGAACACTGCATCAACCAGAACACTGCATCGACCCAAACACTGCATCAACCAGAACTCTGCATCAACCAGAACACTGCATCGACCCGAACACTGCATCGACCAGAACACTGCATCGACCAGAACACTGCATCGACCCAAACACTGCATCGACCAGAACACTGCATCGACCAGAACACTGCATCGACCCGAACACTGCATCAGCCAGAACACTGCATCGACCAGAACACTGCATCAGCCAGAACACTGCATCAACCTGAACACTGCATCAACCTGAACACTGCATCGACCCGAACACTGCATCGACCCGAACACTGCATCAACCAGAACACTGCATCAACCTGAACACTGCATCAACCTGAACACTGCAGCGACCAGAACACTGCATCGACCAGAACTCTGCATCAACCAGAACACTGCATCAACCCAAACACTGCATCAACCAGAACTCTGCATCAACCAGAACACTGCATCAACCCAAACACTGCATCAACCAGAACACTGCATCAACCAGAACACTGCATCAACCCAAACACTGCATCAACCTGAACACTGCATCAACCCGAACACTGCATCAACCAGAACACTGCATCAACCAGAACACTGCATCAACCTGAACACTGCATCAACCCAAACACTGCATCGACCAGAACACTGCATCAACCAGAACTCTGCATCAACCCAAACACTGCATCGACCAGAACACTGCATCAACCCAAACACTGCATCAACCTGAACACTGCATCGACCAGAACACTGCATCGACCAGAACTCTGCATCGACCAGAACTCTGCATCAACCAGAACACTGCATCAACCTGAACACTGCATCAACCCAAACACTGCATCAACCAGAACTCTGCATCAACCAGAACACTGCATCAACCTGAACACTGCATCAACCCAAACACTGCATCAACCAGAACACTGCATCGACCAGAACTCTGCATCGACCAGAACACTGCATCAACCAGAACACTGCATCGACCAGAACACTGCATCAACCAGAACACTGCATCAACCCAAACACTGCATCAACCTGAACACTGCATCAACCCGAACACTGCATCAACCAGAACACTGCATCAACCAGAACACTGCATCAACCAGAACACTGCATCGACCAGAACACTGCATCAACCAGAACTCTGCATCAACCCAAACACTGCATCGACCAGAACACTGCATCAACCCAAACACTGCATCAACCTGAACACTGCATCGACCAGAACACTGCATCGACCAGAACTCTGCATCGACCAGAACTCTGCATCAACCAGAACACTGCATCAACCTGAACACTGCATCAACCCAAACACTGCATCAACCAGAACTCTGCATCAACCAGAACACTGCATCAACCTGAACACTGCATCAACCCAAACACTAGATCAACCAGAACACTGCATCGACCAGAACTCTGCATCGACCAGAACACTGCATCAACCAGAACACTGCATCGACCCGAACACTGCATCAACCAGAACTCTGCATCAACCAGAACACTGCATCAACCTGAACACTGCATCAACCCAAACACTGCATCAACCAGAACTCTGCATCGACCAGAACACTGCATCGACCAGAACTCTGCATCGACCAGAACACTGCATCGACCCGAACACTGCATCGACCCGAACACTGCATCAACCAGAACACTGCATCAACCAGAACTCTGCATCAACCAGAACACTGCATCAACCTGAACACTGCATCAACCCAAACACTGCATCAACCAGAACTCTGCATCAACCAGAACACTGCATCAACCCAAACACTGCATCAACCAGAACTCTGCATCAACCAGAACACTGCATCGACCAGAACACTGCATCAACCTGAACACTGCATCAACCAGAACTCTGCATCAACCAGAACACTGCATCAACCAGAACTCTGCATCAACCAGAACACTGCATCAACCAGAACACTGCATCAACCAGAACTCTGCATCAACCCAAACACTGCATCAACCAGAACACTGCATCAACCAGAACACTGCATCGACCCGAACACTGCATCAACCAGAACACTGCATCAACCTGAACACTGCATCGACCCAAACACTGCATCAACCAGAACACTGCATCAACCTGAACACTGCATCAACCAGAACACTGCATCAACCTGAACACTGCATCGACCCAAACACTGCATCAACCAGAACACTGCATCAACCTGAACACTGCATCAACCAGAACACTGCATCAACCAGAACACTGCATCAACCAGAACTCTGCATCAACCCAAACACTGCATCAACCAGAACACTGCATCAACCTGAACACTGCATCAACCAGAACACTGCATCAACCAGAACTCTGCATCAACCCAAACACTGCATCAACCAGAACACTGCATCAACCTGAACACTGCATCAACCTGAACACTGCATCAACCAGAACACTGCATCAACCAGAACGCTGCATCAACCAGAACACTGCATCAACCCAAACACTGCATCAACCCAAACACTGCATCAACCAGAACTCTGCATCAACCAGAACGCTGCATCAACCAGAACACTGCATCAACCCAAACACTGCATTAACCAGAACACTGCATCAACCCAAACACTGCATCGACCAGAACACTGCATCAACCAGAACACTGCATCAACCAGAACACTGCATCAAAGCTCATATTTAAATAAAATGAGTAAAATTCTGTTTTCTATGATATGAACCCCTTTAAAATGTACATTCTCAGAAATAAAGGTTCTAGACTGTCTCTGGGTCTGTTCCCCTCCTGTCACTGGGGTGGAACCCTCAAGGCTCCATCTCAGTGCCTTTAGTCAGGGAACATAACTGAACCATAATCCACTGAGATGATCTGTTCTAAGCTGTACTGACTCCACACACCCCGCCTCGCCTCGCCTCCAGGCTTTTACTCTACTGCTCTGTTTTAAAACATTCGGTTATGAAAAGGAACAAATACCAACTTTTCACCTGGAGAACCTGATTTAAGCTCCACAATCAGACCTTAGAACCACTGCTGGAGCTTTGAGGGAACGTTTACACTGTTTGTACTGTGGTGAATTTGATCTTATTAATTCTATAGTCGTAACATTAATTTCTATTATATTGGTTATTATACTGTGTAGATCCT
>NC_051214.1:1156378-1158878 GCF_015220715.1 Pygocentrus nattereri
AGCATCAAGTGTCCATGTTTAACCTAGAACTGAATCACTGCTAGCTTTGCGCTAACCTATTGTTAGAAGCCCATAGGGCCGCTAGCAGAAACGAACATTATTATAGAGAAGTTATAAACAGTTTGTATGTATATAAATATGTTTATATTAATTACTGACTCAATTCTGATCTTAATCTACATGAGAACTTCACAGCACATACATGAATCCCTGAATAGTGTGTTTATAAAGCAATATTTGAGTGTTTATAAACAGCTTATGCCCACAAGGACAATGTTATAAACTGCCTTATGATGTAAACGACACTTCACTGAGATCCAGGGTCTTAAACTAAAGTGATGGACGATGGTTCCATTTATGACATCATTCCCAAACAATAGAGCTTAAATTATTAGTGATATTGACATCATTATGGCCCCTCGTTCTGCAGCCACATGAGCTGCCGTCAACGATCTACGTTTGTCCTTGAACTCAAATAGAATCGTAGTGTTCTTAACTGCGCTTCATAAGTCATAAGATCCATAACTTACGATGCTTCATAACACTGTTATGAATGGAATAATCGTTAGCGGCGTTCACGTTTTTGGGAGGTGTTACTAAGTGGACATGATGGAGGGGGTAAATTAGACTTTTCTGCCTTTTTATCGCTTTAATCTCTGGTCCTCTGTCCATCCTCAGAGGTGGAGCTGCCCACTCCAGAAGGCGACCGGTTTGGTGGGGGTTCGGACGGACCCCCCGTTTACATGCAGCTGTGGTTCATGGTGGTGATGGCCGGCGTGGCTCTGCTGCTGCTGGCTGTTTTTGTGGCCGTGGGTCTGCACAGGGCTCTCAGCCGGCCCCCGTTCACTCGGGAGAGACCCCCAATTGTCCCCCTGCACCTACAGCACAGGAGCCCCAGGGCAGTGTACCCCCCCAGCAACTCCTACCTGGTGAGTACAAGTACACGGCAGCTGCACACCTGGACCAATCAGCATGCAGACAGACTGAATAAAAGATAGATAGATAGATAGATAGATAGATAGATAGATAGATAGATAGATAGATAGATAGATAGCAGAGGAATGCAGAGGAATAAAGAACCATGAACACTCAAAGAACCCTCTGTGTGCTTAAATGGTTCTCCAGATGTATTGTATATGGCATAGAGCACCTAAAAGGGTTCTGCTGTTGTTACAATGTCAAGCTTGTAAAAATAGAAGAACCCTTTCTGGTGCTTTACAGGACCATTTTCACATATAACCATATACAGCACGTTCTCCATTCTGAAGAACCATGTCACCACGCAGAGAACCTTTAAAATACGCTACTGGTTCCGTGAGTGTTGTATATAGAACCACTGTCTTTACTAAAGAACCTTAAGGAACCTTCTTTTTTAAGTGTGTAGAAGCTGCTTTAATGGAACTCAGTAGAGATACACATGACTAATGACTGGCGATGCACTTAAACCCCATTCTGACATCGAGAAGGAAAGCGGTCAGAGCGCCCTCTGCTGTCTGAACTAAGGTCGCGTCCCATAGTCAAGAACAGTGTTTTGTGTTTTCCTGATGGGTTAATATCCTGATTCTAGATGCATTTGATGGTTTCCTAATGGGCTCCAAATATATCTTACAAGAAACGTGGTCTCAAAAAGTAACCATCAAGTCAATTCCTGTTGGAAAGCAAAACCATCTGGTTTTAACACTAATGGTTCTAATTCCGGTTTCTAGACTTCACTGAGTTTTAATTGGCTATCAAAACTGGGAGAAATGAAGGGTGATTTGAAATGTTTGAACACAACCAGCAGATGGCGCAGTTCTGCTCTTTCTACCCTTAAGATGACGGAGATGGAGCTCCAGAGTTCATGTTGCTCACAGTAGGAGCCCATTTACCGGGCGAGATTATGGCATACTGTGGTTGAATAACAGTCATGTGATATATAATAACGTAAACATAACATCCCCCACAGTTTGATACGGTGCCAGACACGACCAGCTCACCCAACAGCGTCACTCTGAAAGGCTTCACCATGCACCTGGAGGTGAGAGCAGAGCTCGCTTTACATTTCACTGATTTCCTGATCTTAAAATATTTAAGATTAATTTAATAAGTATATTAAAATATTTAAATGCATTAAATAATTAAACTTTTTATTTATCATCAATCCCAGTTTAAATGTTTATTAATCCTTCCTCAATAAAGACAATGAAATAAAACGAGTGGGCTTAAAGAGGCCCTTTTAAGCCCCATCAAGATATCTCATCTTTTATTTACTTTATTAGTAAACAAATGTATTTTTTTTGTAAACAAGTCATATTACGCTTGCTCTGATTAGAAAAGGATTAATATTTCATTTCATTATAAGACGAATCACTAAAAACTGGAACATTTATGACATGTTTATGCATGTGGGGAACCCCCTTAGCAACTACCTGGAACACCATAGCAACCATCTAACTGCAACCTAGCAACCACCTTGGATAGCTCAGCAACCTTTTAGCAACTGCTTTGCAACCACCTGGGA
>NC_051214.1:1168878-1181378 GCF_015220715.1 Pygocentrus nattereri
TGGCGCTGGACGGCATGTTTTACGGCCTCTTGAGGTCAGGCAAACTGCCGGACAAGGTCACTCGGAAGGTTGTGCCGTACGTTGTGTGGCTGATGATCGTGGTTCACGTGCTGTGCTACCTGGGACTGAATTTCGCGGGCGTTTACGAGCCCGGAGATTCTGTGGGCTGGCAGACCTTCTTCACGTTTTCCTTCTTCCTCACGCTGCCCATGCCGCTGGCGCACGTGGTCCTGCTGGGGGCACTGGCGTGCGTCACGCACACTGTGCTGCTGGGGATCGTGGTGGCGCAGCGGCGGCAGGACAACCTGCAGATGCTGATCAGACAGGTAACGTCACCTAAGCATTTCCAAACTGCTCCTCGCAGAAGCCGAAAACCATTTCTAGTCTTCATTCAGTGCCTGCTCTATCTAATCAAAGCTTCATTAAACGACATCGAGTGTGCTGCTGGTGGAGTTTAATAAATTCATGTGAGGCTTTTATCTTCAAACTAGCTCACAAGATATTACCAACATTTTAATATATATATATATATATATATATATATATATATATATATATATATATACATATATTTACTGTATTTGCATGTATTCTAATGATACAAGAAAAATACAATTATTTTATCCAAAAAACTGGCTTAAAATGATGAACTGTACATGCTGTGGATTTTCCTTTTCTTGGTCACTATGTTAACGGTGTTTGTCCTGTAACGTGGAGCGATGTGGAGGTGGACGCACGTGCTGAGAAAAGCAAGATTATGGGCAAATCCAAAATCAGGGTCAAGACGGTCCATAGTCAAGGAGCCAACATGAAGAGATCGGGGAACAGACATAACAAAGAGCAACACGGACTAGAACACAGAAAACAATACATCCAGCAAAATCAAACAAAGACCAACGACAACAAGGGGCAAACACAGGGCTTAAATACATGAGGGCTAACTAGGGATTACAGGACAGAGGTTGAAAAACAGGTGGCAACAATCAGGGGCAGAGTCAAAAACAAGGGGGCTGGACTGGGAATCAAAACAAAGAAAGCCGATGGCTTTGTGACAGTCCAGTCAAAATAATTTAATAATATCAAGGATTTTCACTAGTTTTAATGCTCCATTTAAACAAATAGTGGAGCTTATTTCATAGAAAATAATTGCATTTTAAATTGCAGTCACAGTATTGATCAGAAAAATGCCAATTACGTTTGTTTTCAGAAAATGTACACAGACTCAAAATGGTCAGTTTAAGCACCGCAAGCATAAAAACAGGCCTTGGGTTGTGTTGCGAATTATGAGTGAGAATTTTTAGGGCATTTGGTGGTCCTGTGTGATGTCCTAAGTACTTGAGCCCCCCTGCAGACCCCAGTCTTACTAATTTGTGAGCAAGTAAAAAACATCTATTGTGTCTACCAAACTATGATTTATTTCTTTTTTAGTGCCCCTTTTATTTGAAATACAGGGCATTGAACAATGCCACCCATACTTATATATATTTTTTTTTAAAAAAGGTCAAGTATAATGTTCAATTCCAAGTGCCTAGTTTTATTTTATAAAAGTAATTAATTATATAGAAATTATATCTTAAAGTGAGCATATAGAAGTTGCACCGCTCCTGTTAGCTAAACCTTCCCACAGGTCCTTTGCTGTCAAATGGGGGTTTTGCTTTGTCTTCTGCTCAGCATGTGAGCGGATCTGTCTGAGAGATCCAGATCTTGCCTTGACTTCCACAGTTTCCTTTAACTGCCATTCCTAATGACATTTCGGACTGTGGAAACTGTGAGCTGAACGTGCTATGATGTCTTTTTATACTCATCTACTGCTTCGTAGGCTTTGATTGCGCAGAGGAGCCTTTTATGATGCTATTTTTTGATTTTTCGACTTCACAATTTGGGACTTTTCCTGTCCAAGAACTGAGATATGGCATTTCCTGTACAGAGCTTGTATCTCTGGTTCTGGTGGGGTGCCCACAGCGGGACAGGGCTTGTTGACTTCGTCTGAGTGAGGTCTAGTACAGCTCAAAATTTAGTAGGGCTGGGCAAGTGCCGTAGAGGGTCAGGGGTGGTGTCATTGGAACCGGGAGACCTGGCCCTATCAAACGGTACCTGACACGTCCTGATCTGACCAGCAGTTGTAGAGATACACTTTATTTCCAAAAGTATTCGGTCGTCTGGCTTCACGCGCACATGAACTTGAGTGACATCACATTCTTAATCCATAGGGTTTAATATGATGTCAGCCCACTCTTTGCAGCTATAACAGCTTCAGCTCTTCTAGGAAGGCTTTCCACAAGGATTAAGAGTGTTTATGGGAATTTTTGACCGTTCTTCCAGAAGCACATTTTGAGGTCAGACACTGATGTTGGACGAGAAGGCCTGGCTCACAGTCTCTGCTCTAATTCATCCCAAAGGTGTTCTATGGGGTTGAGGTCAGGACTCTGTGCAGGCCAGTCAAGTTCTTCCACACCAAACTGGCTCATCCACGTCTTTATGGACCTGCTTTGTGCACTGGTGCGCAGTCATGTTGGAGCAGGAAGGGGTTGTTCCCAAACTGTTCCCACAAAGTTGGGAGCATGGAATTGTCCAAAATCTCTTGGTGCTGAAGCTTTAAGAGTTCCTTTCACTGGAACTAAGGGGCCGAGCCCAACTCCTGAAAAACAGCCCCACACCATGATCCCCCCTCCACCAAACTTTACACTCGGCACAATGCAGTCAGACAAGTACCGTCTCCTGGCAACCGCCCAACCCAGACTCGTCCATCGGATTTCCAGATGGAGAAGCGTGATTGGTCACTCCAGAGAACACGTCTCCACTACTCTAGAGTCCAGTGGCGGCGCTTTACACCACTGCATTCCACGCTTTGCACTGCGCTTGGTGATGTAAGGCTTGGATGCAGCTGCTCGGCCATGGAAACCCATTCCATGAAGCTCTCTACGCTGTTCTTGAGCTGATCTGAAGGCCACATGAAGTTTGGAGGTCTGTAGTGATTGACTCTGCAGAAAGTTGGTGACCGCTGCGCACTATGCCCCTCAGCATCCGCTGACCGCTCTGTCATTTTACGTGGCCGACCACTTCGTGGCTGAGCTGCTGTCGTTCCCAATCGCTTCCACTTTGTTATAATCCCACTGACAGTGGACTGTGGAATATTTAGTAGTGAGGAAATTTCACGACTGGACTTGCTGCACAGGTGGCGTCCGATCACGGTACCACGCTGGAATTCTCTGAGCTCCTGAGAGCGACCCATTCTTTCACTAATGTCTGTAGAAGCAGTCTGCAGGCCTAGGGTCTTTATAACTGAAAATGATATTCAATTATTCAATTATGTGTATTAATATTTGTTGTAAAATATTATTTTTAACAAAATAATTTTTTTGATGTTGTGTATTGTGTAAATATAATCAAAAATCATCATTTGACTAAGGTGCCCATACTTTAATACAGCTGTGCATGTGTACACTCTGATACACAGCAAGGTTAATTGATGTTTGCCTGTGTGTGTGTGTGTGTGTGTGTGTGTGTGTGTGCAGCTTGTTGCGAATATGATGCTGTATTTGGGTGCCATGGTGGTGGGTGTGATGTCATATTTCATGGCTGACCGTAAATACCGGACGGCGTTCATGGAGGCCAAACAGTCGCTGGAGGTCCGAATGACGCTGGAGGAGCAGAGCCAGCAACAGGTACATGGTCGTCTTTATGTCTTTATGTCGTCTTATGTCACTATTGATTACATCACACATAGTCAACATGGCATGTTACGCCCTGAACAGAGAACATGTGACCATGCGTTTTTCACTTGAGAAACTTTGTTTGACTTCATAAATATAATTATAGATGGTTGACCAGCTTGGTCATGTTGGTTGTGCTGGTTGATCAGCTTGGTCATGTTGGTCGTGCTGGTTGATCAGCTTGGTCATGTCGGTCATGCTGGTTGAACAGCTTGGTCATGACGGTCGTGCTGAACAGCTTGGTCAGGTCGGTCATGTTGATTGAACAGCTTGGTCATGCCGGTCGTGCTGGTTGTTCAGCTTCGTCATGTCGGTCGAGCAGGTTGATCAGCTTGGTCATGTCAGTCGTGCTGGTTGATCATCTTGGTCATGTCGGTCGTACTGGTTGAACAGCTTGGTCATGTCGATCGTGCTGGTTGTTCAGCTTCGTCATGTCGGTCGAGCAGGTTGATCAGCTTGGTCATGTTGGTTGTGCTGGTTGATTAGCTTGGTCAGGTCAGTCGTGTTGATTGAACAGCTTGGTCAGGTCGGTCGTGTTGATTGAACAGCTTGGTCATCTTGGTCGTGTTGATTGAACAGTTTGGTCAGGTCGGTCGTGTTGATTGATCAGCTTGGTCATGTCAGTCGTGCTGGTTGATCAGCTTCGTCATGTCGGTCGTGCAGGTTGAACAGCTTGGTCAGGCCAGTCGTGTTGATTGAACAGCTTGGTCATGTTGGTCATGTTGATTGAACAGCTTGGTCATGTCGGTCGTGCTGGTTGATCAGCTTGGTCATGTTAGTCGTGCTGGTTGATCAGCTTGGTCATGTCGGTCGTGCTGGTCGATCAGCTTGGTCATGTCGGTCGTGCTGGTCGATCAGCTTGGTCATGTTGGTTGTGCTGGTTGATCAGCTTGGTCATGTTGGTCATGCTGGTTGAACAGCTTGGTCATGTCGGTCATGTTGATTGAACAGCTTGGTCATGTTGGTCGTGCTGGTTGACCAGCTTGGTCATGTTGGTCGTGCTGGTTGAACAGCTTAGTCATGTTGGTCGTGTTAATTGAACAGCTTGGTCATGTTGGTCGTACTGGTTGAACAGCTTGGTCATGTTGGTCGTGCTGGTTGACCAGCTTGGTCATGTTGGTCGTGCTGGTTGATCAGCTTGGTCATGTTGGTCGTGTTGATTGAACAGCTTGGTCATGTCGGTCGTGCTGGTTGATCAGCTTGGTCATGTTGGTCGTGCTGGTTGAACAGCTTGGTCATGTCAGTCGTACTGGTTGAACAGCTTGGTCATGTCGGTCGTGTTGATTGAACAGCTTGGTCATGTCGGTCGTGCTGGTTGATCAGCTTGGTCATGTTGGTCGTGCTGGTTGAACAGCTTGGTCATGTCGGTTGTGCTGGTTGACCAGCTTAGTCATGCTGGTCGTGCTGGTTGAACAGCTTGGTCATGTCGGACGTACTGGTTGAACAGCTTGGTCATGTTGGTCATGCTGGTTGATCAGCTTGGTCATGTTGGTCGCGCTGGTTGAACAGCTTGGTCATGTCGGTCGTGTTGATTGAACAGCTTGGTCATGTTGGTTGTGCTGGTTGACCAGCTTGGTCATGTTGGTCGTGCTGGTTGAACAGCTTAGTCATGTTGGTCGTGCTAGTTGACCAGCTTGGTCATGTCGGTCGTGCTGGTTGATCAGCTTGGTCATGTTGGTCGTGCTGGTTGATCAGCTTGGTCATGTCGGTTGTGCTGGTTGACCAGCTTAGTCATGTTGGTCGTGCTGGTTGATCAGCTTGGTCATGTTGGTCGTGCTGGTTGAACAGCTTGGTCATGTTGGTCGTGCTGGTTGAACAGCTTGGTCAAGCTGGTCATGCGGTGGTGACCTGATTGGTCGTGTTGGTCAGTCTGATTGACCAGCTTGGTTAACTTGTTTATGCTGGCTGCCCATCTCAACCAGGCCAAGCTGCTAATTAAAAACAATATTTTTGCTATATAAGAATATATATCTGCTCAATAAAGACAACTGTGCATCTTATTAAATACGTTTGATTTATAAACAAGTGTTTTTAATCTGGTTCTCAATGCTGGCATAATGCTAACCTCTACTAGCGCCCCCTATGGAGATTATGGGGGGAGTATAATTAGGGATATAAACAGGAAATCTGTTTTGGAATTACTTTTACTCACATATTTATTGTTTTTTAGTGTTTTTTCTACATATAAGGGACCCTGTTCTTGTAAATGTCCATATGTGGCCTGTAAAGTCTGGTCCCAATTGTTAGTTTTCTGGCTATAAGTGGGAAAGTGTATTTGACACTGAACTATGGCTTTAATTCTCTACAGTGTTATTTCGTTATTCTTAATTAGCTGTTTAGTTGGTCTCGTTACGAACAGCAGTGCAGTGTTTACCCCCTTTACTGTGTTTAGTAAACTGTGTCCTCATTTGTTTCCTGATGATCCATCACACACACAAATGAGTGAAACTGCGCCCCCTGGGACCCCCATTATAGCCTTCATCCCTCGCTCCACTCCTCCTTGCTGTTTTTCCTTTTTTTCCTCTGCGTCTCTCTGATGCTCTGGAGCCTTGAAAACTCCCAGAATGCCGCAGGAGAAGCCGGGGCTGCTGGGAAACACATGCAGACAACCAATCGGAGCGCAGCCGAGCGCTTCACGCCACCACGGCAACAAAGCTCTGGAGACAAACGCGACATCCCTCCATCTGCCACTCTCTCTCTCTCTCTCTCCGTCTCTCTCTCTCTCACTGCCACTCTCTCCTTTCATCCGTTATTCTCTATTCTATCTCTCTACCTCTCTTTCTCCTTTCCTGCCTCTCTCTCCCTCACCTCTCTTTATCTGTTATTCTCTCTCTCTCTCCTTGTGTAGTTTTATTCAAGATGTTCTACTTCAAGTCCACCTCCTTGTATCCACACTCTTCCTCCACTCATCTACGCTGATGTGGTGGTGTGTTAATGTGTGTTGTGCTGGTGCGAGTGGATCAGACACAGCAGTGCTGCTGGAGTTTTTAAACACTGTGTCCACTCACTGTCCACTCTATTAGACTCTCCTTCCTTCTCGGTCCACCTTGTAGATGTAAAGTCAGAGACGACAGCTCATCTGCTGCTGCACAGTTTGTGTTGGTCTTCCTCTAGTCCCTCATCAGTGGTCACAGGACGCTGCCCACAGGACGCTGCCCACAGGACGCTGCCCACAGGACGCTGTTGGCTGGATATTTTTGGTTGGTGGACTATTCTCAGTCCAGCAGCGACACTGAGGTCTGATCCACTCGCACCAGCACAACACACACTAACACACCACCACCACGTCAGTGTTACTGCAGTGCTGAGAATGACCCACCACCCAAACAGTACCTGCTCTGTGAGGGTCCATGGGGGTCCTGACCACTGAAGAACAGGGTAACAGAGTATTAGAGAAACAGATGGACTACAGTCTGTAACTCTAACAGCATATTAATGATTTCAATCAGTTTAATGTGTTTGTCTTCATAGTAATTTTAAGCAGGAAACACTTTATATATGTGTGTGTGTGTGTGTGTGTGTGTGTGTGTGTGTGTGTGTGTGTGTGTGTGCATGCGCGTGTCTAGGAGGAGCTGTTGTTGTCCATCTTGCCGAAGCACATAGCTGATGAGATGCTGCAGGGAATGCAGAAAGAAGCCAATCAGAAATCAGAAGCTCAGCAGTTCAACACCATGTACATGTACAGACACGAGAACGTCAGGTAACGTACGCGCGTGTGTGCATTAACGTGTGTATGTACGGCATCGCTGTCTGGACCAAACCTCACATTCCCAAAATAGGAGCCTTACAGGAGAAAGAAAAAATCCAGTTCCATTAAGTGAAGACGTTTCATTTCCCGTGACACTTTGAAGCGCTTCTATTGAATTACGTTCACGCTACACTCCGAAAAAGATGGTTCTAAAAGGGCTCTTTAGTAAATACACCGAATACACTGGTTTTTATGACCTGTGAGCACTCGAAGAACCATTTAACCATCTTTCTTTCCCTGGTGAAATGGTTCTTCAGATTGATGGAGAATATGTTGCATATTGTTTCTATATAGCACCAAAAAGGGTTCTGCTGTAGTTATGGTGTGAAGCTTGTACCAAGTTTCAGTGCTATGCTGAACCATTTCTCCATGCAGAGATGGTTAAATGGTCCTCGGAGTGTTCGTGGTTTTATATAGAACCTTTTCCAAAATGGTTTAACCCGTAAGCAGCCTGGGTCGAATTGATAAACTAGGAAAACGATTTGAAGGTAAGATTTAGTGGCATCTAGTGGTGAGGCACCCAGCTGAATCCCCCTCCCTCACCTCTCCCTTTCCAAGCGTGTAGTAGATCCTATGGTGGCCGTCAGGTTTTCTGCCGTCGTCCGTCCAGATTTCGTTTACCTTCTTCATGTTTTCTCTTCTTTGGCGGTCAGGATTCGCCCCTTCTGACTTCTTCGTGTGTTTGAACCTCTGTTTGTCTAAATTTGGGTTCTCAATGTTCTCACAACACAAAACAGCAGCCCCGGCAGCTCCACTGACTCTTCTTCTTTCTTCGTTCAAGTTGCCGCTTCAGTGTAAAGAGTCAGTGTTTGGTTTTTCTGCTCTGGACTACTGTAGAAACATGGTGGTGGCAGCCTCTGTGGAAGAGGAGCTGCTCACTATGTTGATATGAAGGGCTCATTCTAAGATGACAAGAACTCAAGAGTTTTTTCTCTGTATTTGCAGTATCCTGTTTGCTGATATCGTCGGCTTCACTCAGCTTTCGTCGGCCTGCAGCGCTCAAGAACTTGTCAAATTGCTCAACGAACTCTTCGCCCGCTTCGACAAGCTGGCAGCAGTAAGACACTCACATAAATACAATCAAAATACACACGTATGACTAGACTCTCCCATTCAGCCTACAGCAGTTTAGCCCCACCCATTCAGCCTACAGCAGTTTAGCCCCACCCAATCAGCCTACAGCAGTTTAGCCCCGCCCATTCAGCCTACAGCAGTATAGCCCCACTCAATCAGCCTACAGCAGTTTAGCCCCGCCCATTCAGCCTACAGTAGTTTAGCCCCACCCATTCAGCTACAGCACTTTAGCCCCGCCCATTCAGCCTACAGCAGTTTAGCCCCACCCATTCAGCTACAGCAGTTTAGCCCCACCCATTCAGCCTACAGCAGTTTAGCCCCGCCCATTCAGCCTACAGCAGTTTAGCCCCACTCAATCAGCCTACAGCAGTTTAGCCCCGCCCATTCAGCCTACAGCAGTTTAGCTCCACCCAATCAGCCTACAACAATTTAGCTCCACCCATTAAGCCTACAGCAGTTTAGCCCCACCCATTCAGCCTACAGCAGTTTAGCCCTGCCCATTCAGCATAGAGCAGTTTAACCCTACCCAATCAGCCTACAACTATTTAGCTCCACCCATTCATCTTACAGCAGTTTAGCTCCACCCACTTAGCCTACAGCAGTTTAGCTCCACCTATTCAGCCTACAGAAGTTTAGCCCCACCCAATCAGCCTACAGCAGTTTAGCCCTGCCCATTCAGCCTACAGCAGTTTAGCCCCACCCAATCAGCCTACAGCAGTTTAGCCCCACCCATTCAGCCTACAGCAGTCTAGCTCCACCCATTCAGCCTACAGCAGTTTAGCTCCACCCATTCAGCCTACAGCAGTCTAGCTCCACCCATTCAGCCTACAGCAGTTTAGCTCCACGATTCCTATTGAAGTGATGTGGACAGTTGCTCCTGCAGAGAGTTAGTGAAGTGGGAGTTGTGGGAAAATGATTAAACGTTGTGCCATTCCTGGCTGTCAGGAAGCGAACAGACCATTGCAGGTTCCAGAGTTAACAGGTTGTTCCTTGTTTCATCTCGAGCTGCTTTTTGGGGGCACAACACAGAACGGTAACGACACCACTCTGGACAACTCTAAGAGAGTTTGGAAAACCGTCACATACAAAGTTATGACAACTTTTTGGTACATAAAGTGAGGAGAGAAATAAGAGGGAAGTGTGTGATGCAGGCCTGACTTTGTGTGTTTGTGCAGCAATATCACCAGCTGAGGATAAAGATCCTGGGCGACTGTTATTACTGCATCTGTGGGCTACCTGACTACCGGGAGGACCACGCGGCCTGCTCCATCATGATGGGCCTGGCCATGGTGAAGGCCATCTCGTGAGTTAACTAGAATTATTCATTCAATAAAAGAACACAAATGTTGTTTGAGGCCTATTAAATCCCTTTCCGCCTTAAATGGCACAGCTGTTGCATTCTAAAGCCTGAGGTGCCGGAACGAAAGGCTGGCGATTTAAGGTAGAACTGAAAATAAGCATTAGAAGCCCATTTCAGTTATTAACCTCCTCCAGGGGTCATATTGACCTGTGCTCACCTGTGCTCAGGTATGTCCGCGAGAAGACGAAGACGGGAGTGGACATGCGCGTGGGCGTGCACACGGGGACGGTTCTGGGCGGAGTTCTGGGACAGAAGCGCTGGCAGTTCGACGTCTGGTCCACCGACGTCACCGTGGCTAACAAGATGGAGTCCGGCGGCATCCCGGGGTCAGCGGCACTTTCACGACACTCAGGCCTGCATGTCCAAAATGTTTACCGCACAGTGAAAAAGAACCGTTGATTTTAAAGCAAGTAACGTGGCCGATTTCAACGTTTAACCCTTTCAAATCAAATCCAGTCACTTTTACTGTCACATTACATTTACACAGGTGTGACTGAAAAACACACAGATAGACACGTATAAACAAACACGCACACGTTTACTAAATATACACACGTATAAACAAACACGCACACGTTTACTAAATATACACACGTATAAACAAACACGCACACTTTTACTAAATATACACACGTATAAACAAACACGCACACGTTTACTAAATATACACACGTATAAACAAACACGCACACGTTTACTAAATATACACACGTATAAACAAACACGCACACGTTTACTAAATATACACACGTATAAACAAATACGCACACGTTTACTAAATATACACACGTATAAACAAACACGCACACGTTTACTAAATATACACACGTATAAACAAATACGCACACGTTTACTAAATATACACACGTATAAACAAACACGCACACGTTTACTAAATATACACACGTATAAACAAATACGCACACGTTTACTAAATATACACACTTATAAACAAACACGCACACATTTACTAAATATACACACGTATAAACAAACACGCACACGTTTACTAAATATACACACGTATAAACAAATACGCACACGTTTACTAAATATACACACGTATAAACAAATACGCACACGTTTACTAAATATACACACGTATAAACAAATACGCACACGTTTACTAAATATACACACGTATAAACAAACACGCACACGTTTACTAAATATACACACGTATAAACAAATACGCACACGTTTACTAAATATACACACGTATAAACAAATACGCACACGTTTAGTAAATATACACACGTATAAACAAATACGCACACGTATACTAAATATACACACGTATAAACAAATACGCACACGTTTAGTAAATATACACACGTATAAACAAATACGCACACGTTTACTAAATATACACACGTATAAACAAATACGCACACGTTTAGTAAATATACACACGTATAAACAAATACGCACACGTTTACTAAATATACACACGTATAAACAAACACGCACACGTTTACTAAATATACACACGTATAAACAAATACGCACACGTTTACTAAATATACACACGTATAAACAAATACGCACACGTATACTAAATATACACACGTATAAACAAATACGCACACGTTTACTAAATATACACACGTATAAACAAACACGCACACGTTTACTAAATATACACACGTATAAACAAATACGCACACGTACTAAATATACACACGTATAAACAAACACGCACACGTTTAGTAAATATACACACGTATAAACAAATACGCACACGTTTACTAAATATACACACGTATAAACAAACACGCACACGTACTAAATATACACACGTATAAACAAACACGCACACGTTTACTAAATATACACACGTATAAACAAACACGCACACGTTTACTAAATATACACACGTATAAACAAACACGCACACGTTTACTAAATATACACACGTATAAACAAATACGCACACGTACTAAATATACACACGTATAAACAAACACGCACACGTTTACTAAATATACACACGTATAAACAAATACGCACACGTTTACACACGTATAAACAAATACGCACACGTTTACACACATATAAACAAATACGCACACGTTTACTAAATATACACACGTATAAACAAATACGCACACGTTTACTAAATATACACACGTATAAACAAATACGCACACGTTTACTAAATATACACACATATAAACAAATACGCACACGTTTACTAAATATACACACGTATAAACAAATACGCACACGTATACTAAATATACACACGTATAAACAAATACGCACACGTTTACTAAATATACACACGTATAAACAAACACGCACACGTTTACTATATATACACACGTATAAACAAATATGCACACGTACTAAATATACACACGTATAAACAAACACGCACACGTTTAGTAAATATACACACGTATAAACAAATACGCACACGTTTACTAAATATACACACGTATAAACAAACACGCACACGTACTAAATATACACACGTATAAACAAACACGCACACGTTTACTAAATATACACACGTATAAACAAATACGCACACGTACTAAATATACACACGTATAAACAAACACGCACACGTTTACTAAATATACACACGTATAAACAAATA
>NC_051214.1:1186378-1213878 GCF_015220715.1 Pygocentrus nattereri
AGTTATTTATTATCACCCCCCCTAATTCTTCAGTGAAGCTGAAGTCAGAGATTCTCCAGATTCTTGTTAGAATTTTCCCGTTCCACCTTAAGTGGGGCAGCAGCTACATTCTGGAGCTTCAGGCGTCAGAACTGCTGGACTATTTAAGGTGGAACGGGAGAGTTAGCGAGCCAGCTATCGGGACATCAGCATGCTATTAGCCAGTTTTTGTTTGTTATGAAGAAAACAATCATAATACACTGAAACGACACTAAACTAAGATAAAACAGTGATTATCATAGTTTTATATCTGAGAAAATGTTTACGTTTGTGGGTTTCTTTGGTCGCTCGCCCAGCCGTCTTCCCGGCTTTTCTTTCCTCAGAATGCTCTGTTTGGACTGTGAGACTCTGAGAAACCTCTGTTTGGAGGGTCCTGTAGCCCCAACTCTTCGCCCCACCCCTCTATCCCAACATAAATTGGGCCACCTATTTCACACTGAAGCTATGAGGCTACCAAGCAAGCTTGTGAATTAGCATGGTGCTAACTGCATAAATCATAGCCTCACAGTATCTGGAGGTGGTCAGTGACTCTAATAGACTTGATGATGTGGTTTCTGACTCACTGATATCTATAAACATGGGCTAACGTACATCAGCATAGCTAAACACAGCAGTAGCCTGACTGAAGTCCATTTTATGGGGTCTGTAGTGATGCTATTGCATAAATAAATAGATGAGATACTGAAATAATGAATAAATCTATGGTAATAATGGTTTGATGGTTTTTACTGGTAGCTGTTCTCGAAGAAGCTGGTGTCATTCTCTCTGTGGATCGATCGCACCCGCTGGGCTCGCAACACCTGGGCAATGGCAGCTATCTTCGTCCTGGCCATGGCTGAGGTGGCGGACATGGTGAGATGTTTTTCTTTCTCCTGGTCTGTGTTAGAGATGTCCTGATCCCAAAGATCACTCAATAGAACCAGTCCAACTGAAGGAGAATGTCGCTGTTATTGGATCAAAACCTTGTACACCATGTTTCCAAAAGTATTCGGTCATCTGGCTTCAAACGCATATGAACTAGAGTGACGTCCCATTCTTCATCCATAGGGTTTAATATGATGTCGGCCCACCCTTTGCAGCTATAACAGCTTCAGCTCTTCTGGGAAGGCTTTCCACAAGGGTTAGGAGTGTTTATAGGAATTTCTGACCGTTCTTCCAGAAGCTCATTTGTGAGGTCAGACACTGATGTTGGACGAGAAGGCCTGGCTCACAGTCTCCGCTCTAATTCATCCCAAAGGTGTTCTATGGGGTTGAGGTCAGGATTCTGTGCAGGCCAGTCAAGTTCTTCCACACCAAACTGGCTCATCCGTGTCTTTATGGACCTGCTTTGTGCACTGGTGCGCAGTCATGTTGGAACAGGAAGGGGCCGTCCCCAAACTGTTCCCACAAAGTTGGGAGCGTGAAATTGTCCAGAATCTCTTGGTGCTGAAGCTTTAAGAGTTCCTTTCACTGGAACTAAGGGGCCGAGCCCAACTCCTGAAAAACACCCCCACACCATGATCCCCCCTCCACCAAACTTTACACTCGGCACAATGCAGTCAGACAAGTACCGTCTCCTGGCAACCGCCAAACCCAAACCCGTCCATCGGATTTCCAGACGGAGAAGCGTGATTGGTCACTCCAGAGAACTCGTCTCCACTGCTCTAGAGTCCAGTGGCGGCGCTTTACTCCACTGCATTCCACGCTTTGCATTGCACTTGGTGATGTAAGGCTTGGATGCAGCTGCTCGGCCATGGAAACCCATTCCATGAAGCTCTCTACGCTGTTCTGGAGCTGATCTGAAGGCCACATGAAGTTTGGAGGTCTGTAGTGATGGACTCTGCAGAAAGTCGGTGACCTCTGCGCACTATGCCCCTCAGCATCCGCTGACCGCTCTGTCATTTTACGTGGCCGACCACTTCATGGCTGAGTTGCTGTCGTTCCCAATCTCTTCCACTTTGTTATAATCCCACTGACAGTGGACTGTGGAATATTTAGTAGTGAGGAAATTTCACGACTGGACTTGTTGCCCAGGTGTTCGTGACGTTTCATTGCAGACTGCAAAACTGTTGTTTGGAACATATTTGTGGGTTAATAAACACTTTATAACACTTTTAAAGGGGAATTCCACAACATTTTTAAAGTCTGCATATTTCAGTGTCAGAGAGGTTCAGTGTGCAATATGACGGTATTTTAGCTTCTCTAAGAATATTGTCAAAATAATGTTAAAGAAAACTGATCAACTACATATTTCATCTCTGACTCTTTAGTCCAACTTAACAAACCTCAGGAAATCTAAATATTGTGGTAGATATTGTGATGGTGAAAATATCGTCAGGTATTGTGATATTATATTTGCACCATATTGCTCACCCTTAGATGAGATGTAAACAAAGTGAGGTTTGGTGTTAAATTTCTCAGACGTGTTTACAGTGGTGGTGATGGGAACCAGGCGTCGCCATGACTACAACACAGATACAGACACTTTATTTACCATCCAGAACCACCAGAGAACCTACACGAGTCTTCTGAGCTCATATGGAATGTTGATGATGGAAAACAGTGGAAAATCTGGAATAATGAGTTTTCTTTGGGGACTATTTTGCCGCACAGCGCCCTGCATGTCTTCCTCCACCATGAATGGAGTTGAAGTTCTCTAAACTCTCATAAAACAGCGTCTCAGTCATCAGGCAGTGAATTCAGAACCAGCTCATGTAGGAACTTTCTGTAGGAGCTTTTAGAGGGACGTCTGGTTCCCATCACCACCACTGGGAACAGTTCTGACCTAGAACCGAGCGTTTCACACCAAACCGCTTGGTTTACGTCTGAACCACTTAATTATGCAGAAAATTTACAAAACTGGTGAAATTGTCCTTTAAGCAATTATCAGCTGATATTGATTGTAATATCACTGCGCATCACATTTGAGAATACTGTTATATCTTTGCTTTCCCGCTGATTTACACAATTAACACGCGATTAATAAGTGGCAATAAAACATGAGGCAGATAAGTTCACAAAAAATGAATACAAAATTTCAAGTTAAAAATACTTGAAATACTGAATAAAACATCAAAAAATGCTTTCTAGTGTATACGTTCTAATAATTAGGTTCATATTATTATTTCTATTATTATTATTTTATATTATTATTTTTAGTATTATACAGTTATTCAGAATAAAAATTGTTGATATGATGAGTGCTTTGATTGTTAGTCTAATGCAATGCGTGTGCTGTGTGTAGCTGAGCTGTGTGCAGCCCCCCCTGCTGGTGCTGAACTCCACTGCAGGTTTGACTCTGGAGACTCTGGGTGACGGCGGCTGCGCCCAAAACCCCAAACACTACAGCTACATCTCTGTGCTCTCTCTGGTGGCCACCACCATGCTGGTGCAGGTCAGCCACCTGGTCAAACTCGCCCTCATGCTGCTGGTTACCGTGGCAACCACTGCCGTGGACCTGTATAGCTGGAGGGACATTTATGATATCTACGACCTCATACGCTA
The DNA here is from genome assembly GCF_015220715.1 of Pygocentrus nattereri. Classification (NCBI taxonomy): domain Eukaryota; kingdom Metazoa; phylum Chordata; class Actinopteri; order Characiformes; family Serrasalmidae; genus Pygocentrus; species Pygocentrus nattereri. The sequence continues at coordinate 1,189,901 of NC_051214.1, forward strand.
CCTGGAGTACAGGTGAGCCACATTAACTTTTTTTTTATTTCACTCAATAAAAAAACAGGGCTGCAACAAACACGAGCAACAAAAGAACATTATAGAGCTTTTTAAATGAAACAGTAGAAGCCGTATCGCCCCCTACGCTTCCTGTAGTGTATTACAGTCTGTCAGAGTGACTGTGTGGATCATATGAACATTATAGAGCTTTTTAAATGAAACAGTAGAAGCCGTATCGCCCCCTACGCTTCCTGTAGTGTATTACAGTCTGTCAGAGCGACTGTGTGGATCATATGAACATTATAGAGCTTTTTAAATGAAACAGTAGAAGCCGTATCGCCCCCTACGCTTCCTGTAGTGTATTACAGTCTGTCAGAGCGACTGTGTGGATCATATGAACATTATAGAGCTTTTTAAATGAAACAGTAGAAGCCGTATCGCCCCCTACGCTTCCTGTAGTGTATTACAGTCTGTCAGAGCGACTGTGTGGATCATATGAACATTATAGAGCTTTTTAAATGAAACAGTAGAAGCCGTATCGCCCCCTACGCTTCCTGTAGTGTATTACAGTCTGTCAGAGTGACTGTGTGGATCATATGAACATTATAGAGCTTTTTAAATGAAACAGTAGAAGCCGTATCGCCCCCTACGCTTCCTGTAGTGTATTACAGTCTGTCAGAGCGACTGTGTGGATCATATGAACATTATAGAGCTTTTTAAATGAAGCAGTAGAAGCCGTATCGCCCCCTATGCTTCCTGTAGTGTATTACAGTCTGTCAGAGTGACTGTGTGGATCATATGAACATAATAGAGCTTTTTAAATGAAACAGTAGAAGCCGTATCGCCCCCTACGCATCCTGTAGTGTATTACAGTCTGTCAGAGCGACTGTGTGGATCATATGAACATTATAGAGCTTTTTAAATGAAACAGTAGAAGCCGTATCGCCCCCTACGCTTCCTGTAGTGTATTACAGTCTGTCAGAGCGACTGTGTGGATCATATGAACATTATAGAGCTTTTTAAATGAAACAGTAGAAGCCGTATCGCCCCCTACGCTTCCTGTAGTGTATTACAGTCTGTCAGAGCGACTGTGTGGATCATATGAACATTATAGAGCTTTTTAAATGAAACAGTAGAAGCTGTAGCGCCCCCTACGCTTCCTGTAGTGTATTACAGTCTGTCAGAGCGACTGTGTGGATCATATGAACATTATAGAGCTTTTTAAATGAAACAGTAGAAGCCGTATCGCCCCCTACGCTTCCTGTAGTGTATTACAGTCTGTCAGAGCGACTGTGTGGATCATATGAACATTATAGAGCTTTTTAAATGAAACAGTAGAAGCCGTATCGCCCCCTACGCTTCCTGTAGTGTATTACAGTCTGTCAGAGCGACTGTGTGGATCATATGAACATTATAGAGCTTTTTAAATGAAACAGTAGAAGCTGTAGCGCCCCCTACGCTTCCTGTAGTGTATTACAGTCTGTCAGAGCGACTGTGTGGATCATATGAACATTATAGAGCTTTTTAAATGAAACAGTAGAAGCTGTAGCGCCCCCTACGCTTCCTGTAGTGTATTACAGTCTGTCAGAGCGACTGTGTGGATCATATGAACATTATAGAGCTTTTTAAATGAAACAGTAGAAGCTGTAGCGCCCCCTACGCTTCCTGTAGTGTTTTATAAACGATGTTTGAATATCGACTCTGATCAGTTCTGATGTGTGTGTGTTTATCTGCAGGCATTCTGTGGTTCCCAGTAAATATCTGATGACGGTGATGATCATCGTGATGATGATTAGTTTCTACCACTTCGCTCGGCACGTATGTCACACTGAACACTCTCAGCTCCTCCTGCAGCTCACTCTCTCTAACTGAGCACTCTCAGCTCCTCCTGCAGCTCACTCTCTCTAACTGAGCACTCTCAGCTCCTCCTGCAGCTCACTCTCTCTAACTGAGCACTCTCAGCTCCTCCTGCAGCTCAGACTCTCTCTAACTGAGCACTCTCAGCTCCTCCTGCAGCTCACTCTCTCTAACTGAGCACTCTCAGCTCCTCCTGCAGCTCAGACACTCTCTAACTGAGGACTCTCAGCTCCTCCTGCAGCTCAGACACTCTCTAACTGAGCACTCTCAGCTCCTCCTGCAGCTCAGACACTCTCTAACTGAGCACTCTCAGCTCCTCCTGCAGCTCAGACTCTCTCTAACTGAGCACTCTCAGCTCCTCCTGCAGCTCACTCTCTCTAACTGAGCACTCTCAGCTCCTCCTGCAGCTCAGACACTCTCTAACTGAGCACTCTCAGCTCCTCCTGCAGCTCACTCTCTCTAACTGAGCACTCTCAGCTCCTCCTGCAGCTCACTCTCTCTAACTGAGCACTCTCAGCTCCTCCTGCAGCTCACTCTCTCTAACTGAGCACTCTCAGCTCCTCCTGCAGCTCACTCTCTCTAACTGAGCACTCTCAGCTCCTCCTGCAGCTCACTCTCTCTAACTGAGCACTCTCAGCTCCTCCTGCAGCTCACTCTCTCTAACTGAGCACTCTCAGCTCCTCCTGCAGCTCAGACTCTCTCTAACTGAGCACTCTCAGCTCCTCCTGCAGCTCACTCTCTCTAACTGAGCACTCTCAGCTCCTCCTGCAGCTCAGACACTCTCTAACTGAGGACTCTCAGCTCCTCCTGCAGCTCAGACACTCTCTAACTGAGCACTCTCAGCTCCTCCTGCAGCTCAGACACTCTCTAACTGAGCACTCTCAGCTCCTCCTGCAGCTCAGACTCTCTCTAACTGAGCACTCTCAGCTCCTCCTGCAGCTCAGACTCTCTCTAACTGAGCACTCTCAGCTCCTCCTGCAGCTCACTCTCTCTAACTGAGCACTCTCAGCTCCTCCTGCAGCTCAGACACTCTCTAACTGAGCACTCTCAGCTCCTCCTGCAGCTCACTCTCTCTAACTGAGCACTCTCAGCTCCTCCTGCAGCTCAGACACTCTCTAACTGAGCACTCTCAGCTTCTCCTGCAGCTCACTCTCTCTAACTGAGCACTCTCAGCTCCTCCTGCAGCTCACTCTCTCTAACTGAGCACTCTCAGCTCCTCCTGCAGCTCAGACACTCTCTAACTGAGCACTCTCAGCTCCTCCTGCAGCTCACTCTCTCTAACTGAGCACTCTCAGCTCCTCCTGCAGCTCACTCTCTCTAACTGAGCACTCTCAGCTCCTCCTGCAGCTCAGACTCTCTCTAACTGAGCACTCTCAGCTCCTCCTGCAGCTCACTCTCTCTAACTGAGCACTCTCAGCTCCTCCTGCAGCTCAGACACTCTCTAACTGAGGACTCTCAGCTCCTCCTGCAGCTCAGACACTCTCTAACTGAGCACTCTCAGCTCCTCCTGCAGCACAGACACTCTCTAACTGAGCACTCTCAGCTCCTCCTGCAGCTCAGACTCTCTCTAACTGAGCACTCTCAGCTCCTCCTGCAGCTCAGACTCTCTCTAACTGAGCACTCTCAGCTCCTCCTGCAGCTCACTCTCTCTAACTGAGCACTCTCAGCTCCTCCTGCAGCTCAGACACTCTCTAACTGAGCACTCTCAGCTTCTCCTGCAGCTCACTCTCTCTAACTGAGCACTCTCAGCTCCTCCTGCAGCTCAGACACTCTCTAACTGAGCACTCTCAGCTCCTCCTGCAGCTCACTCTCTCTAACTGAGCACTCTCAGCTCCTCCTGCAGCTCACTCTCTCTAACTGAGCACTCTCAGCTCCTCCTGCAGCTCACTCTCTCTAACTGAGCACTCTCAGCTCCTCCTGCAGCTCACTCTCTCTAACTGAGCACTCTCAGCTCCTCCTGCAGCTCAGAGCCCCTCTTCCTCTCTCTCTCTCTCTCTCTCTCTCTCAGGTGGAGAGACAGTCCCGTAAGCTGTTTCTGTGGAAGGTTGAGGTTCATGATCAGAAGGAGCGAGTGTTCGAGATGAGGACGAATAATGAAGCTCTGGTCACCAACATCCTGCCTGAACACGTCGCCAAACACTTCCTCGGCTCTAAGAAAAGAGACGAGGTGAGAGAGAGAAAGTAAAGAGAGAGTGAAAGAGAGAGTGAGAGACTCGGAGAGAGTGTCAGTCACGATTACACAGCTTAACTCACACGACGGCAGCACCTGCAGCAGTGAGCGGCGTCTATTCCCCCGGAGCGCGGCGCCTCCCCAGGGCTGCTCTGTGTGGCTGCGCCCCCTAAGCTCTCCGCGGCTGCCTGGCCTTGACGTACGCCGCAATATTTCTCCAAACCACTGGACATCGATACTCGTGTGAAATAATATGAATTTACAGAAATCTTATCAGTATGTTTGAAAGAAAATCTTAGGTGTAATTTGGTGTAAAATACAAGCAACAGCAGTGAAAACATAATAAACCTCTCTGATTCATTCACTGCTAGCTGCTGGGCTAGGGAACTCTGCACACTGCTAAATCTAACCATCTCTGTAAAGTGCTAATGCTAACCTGTTACCTGAAGTTAACTCTAGCTAACTTTAGTTTAGTTGAAAACCAGCTAACGCAGTTTGTTTGTGTGTGTGTGTGTGTGTGTGTGTGTGTGTGTGTTAGGAGCTGTACAGTCAGTCTTATGATGAAATCGGCGTGATGTTCGCTTCAATCCCAAACTTCTCTGATTTCTACACTGAGGAGAGCATCAACAACGGCGGCCTGGAGTGTCTGAGGATCCTCAACGAGATCATCTCCGACTTTGACACTGTCAGTACACCTCACTCTACCCCCCACCAACCCCCAAACCACCCCCCCCCCTCGCACACCTCTCTCTCTCTCTCTACCCCCCCCAACCCCCAAACCCCCCCCCCCCCCCCGCCTTCCTCTCACTCTCTGTCTCTCTATGTCTCTCTCTCTCTCTACCCCCTCTCTTTCTCTCTGTCGCTCTTTCTCTAACCCCCCCCTTTTTTTCTTTGTTTCAGTCCTTTATTTGTCTGTTACTGATTCATGAATGTATCTAAAAGTATGTTCCTCTCTGACCTTTGACCCCGACCAGCTGTTGGACCGGACAGAGTTTCGCTGCATCACCAAAATAAAAACAATTGGAAGCACCTACATGGCAGCGTCGGGTCTCACACCGGAGAGCAACACCAACGGATTCGGCAGAGTAAGAGAGAGAGCCAGTTAATCATTCAGCCTAATGAGAAACTGTAGAACGGACTCGGTTTATATCACAATACCTACATTTAGAGCCGGTTATTCATTCAGCCTAATGAGAAACTGTAGAACAGACTCGGTTTATATCACAATACCTACATTTAGAGTCGGTTATTCATTCAGTCTAATGAGAAACTGTAGAACGGACTCGGTTTATATAACAATACCTACATTTAGAGCCGGTTATTCATTCAGTCTAATGAGAAACTGTAGAACAGACTCGGTTTATATCACAATACCTACATTTAGAGTCGGTTATTCATTCAGTCTAATGAGAAACTGTAGAACGGACTCGGTTTATATCACAATACCTACATTTAGAGTCGGTTATTCATTCAGTCTAATGAGAAACTGTAGAACGGACTCGGTTTATATCACAATACCTACATTTAGAGTCGGTTATTCATTCAGTCTAATGAGAAACTGTAGAACGGACTCGGTTTATATCACAATACCTACATTTAGAGCCGGTTATTCATTCAGCCTAATGAGAAACTGTAGAACGGACTCGGTTTATATCACAATACCTACATTTAGAGTCGGTTATTCATTCAGTCTAATGAGAAACTGTAGAACGGACTCGGTTTATATCACAATACCTACATTTAGAGTCGGTTATTCATTCAGTCTAATGAGAAACTGTAGAACGGACTCGGTTTATATCACAATACCTACATTTAGAGTCGGTTATTCATTCAGCCTAATGAGAAACTGTAGAACGGACTCGGTTTACATCACAATACCTACATTTAGAGTCGGTTATTCATTCAGTCTAATGAGAAACTGTAGAACAGACTCGGTTTATATCACAATACCTACATTTAGAGTCAGTTATTCATTCAGTCTAATGAGAAACTGTAGAACAGACTCGGTTTATATCACAATACCTACATTTAGAGTCGGTTATTCATTCAGTCTAATGAGAAACTGTAGAACGGACTCGGTTTATATCACAATACCTACATTTAGAGTCGGTTATTCATTCAGTCTAATGAGAAACTGTAGAACGGACTCGGTTTATATCACAATACCTACATTTAGAGTCGGTTATTCATTCAGTCTAATGAGAAACTGTAGAACGGACTCGGTTTATATCACAATACCTACATTTAGAGCCGGTTATTCATTCAGCCTAACGAGAAACTGTAGAACGGACTCGGTTTATATCACAATACCTACATTTAGAGCCGGTTATTCATTCAGCCTAACGAGAAACTGTAGAATGGACTCGGTTTATATCACAATACCTACATTTAGAGTCGGTTATTCATTCAGTCTAATGAGAAACTGTAGAACAGACTCGGTTTATATCACAATACCTACATTTAGAGTCGGTTATTCATTCAGTCTAATGAGAAACTGTAGAACAGACTCGGTTTATATCACAATACCTACATTTAGAGCCGGTTATTCATTCAGTCTAATGAGAAACTGTAGAACAGACTCGGTTTATATCACAATACCTACATTTAGAGCCGGTTATTCATTCAGTCTAATGAGAAACTGTAGAACGGACTCGGTTTATATCACAATACCTACATTTAGAGTCGGTTATTCATTCAGCCTAATGAGAAACTGTAGAACGGACTCGGTTTATATCACAATACCTACATTTAGAGTCGGTTATTCATTCAGTCTAATGAGAAACTGTAGAACGGACTCGGTTTATATTACAATACCTACATTTAGAGTCGGTTATTCATTCAGTCTAATGAGAAACTGTAGAACGGACTCGGTTTATATCACAATACCTACATTTAGAGTCGGTTATTCATTCAGCCTAATGAGAAACTGTAGAACGGACTCGGTTTATATCACAATACCTACATTTAGAGTCGGTTATTCATTCAGTCTAATGAGAAACTGTAGAACGGACTCGGTTTATATCACAATACCTACATTTAGAGTCGGTTATTCATTCAGCCTAATGAGAAACTGTAGAACGGACTCGGTTTATATCACAATACCTACATTTAGAGCCGATTATTCATTCAGTCTAACGAGAAACTGTAGAACGGACTCGGTTTATATCACAATACCTACATTTAGAGCCGGTTATTCATTCAGCCTAACGAGAAACTGTAGAACGGACTCGGTTTATATCACAATACCTACATTTAGAGTCGGTTATTCATTCAGTCTAACGAGAAACTGTAGAACGGACTCGGTTTATATCACAATACCTACATTTAGAGCCGGTTATTCATTCAGTCTAATGAGAAACTGTAGAACGGACTCGGTTTATATCACAATACCTACATTTAGAGTCGGTTATTCATTCAGCCTAATGAGAAACTGTAGAACGGACTCGGTTTATATTACAATACCTACATTTAGAGTCGGTTATTCATTCAGTCTAACGAGAAACTGTAGAACGGACTCGGTTTATATCACAATACCTACATTTAGAGTCGGTTATTCATTCAGCCTAATGAGAAACTGTAGAACGGACTCGGTTTATATCACAATACCTACATTTAGAGTCGGTTATTCATTCAGCCTAATGAGAAACTGTAGAACGGATTCGGTTTATATCACAATACCTACATTTAGAGTCGGTTATTCATTCAGCCTAATGAGAAACTGTAGAACGGACTCGGTTTATATCACAATACCTACATTTAGAGTCGGTTATTCATTCAGCCTAATGAGAAACTGTAGAACGGACTCGGTTTATATCACAATACCTACATTTAGAGTCGGTTATTCATTCAGTCTAATGAGAAACTGTAGAACGGACTCGGTTTATATCACAATACCTACATTTAGAGTCGGTTATTCATTCAGTCTAATGAGAAACTGTAGAACGGACTCGGTTTATATCACAATACCTACATTTAGAGTCGGTTATTCATTCAGCCTAATGAGAAACTGTAGAACAGACTCGGTTTATATCACAATACCTACATTTAGAGTCGGTTATTCATTCAGCCTAATGAGAAACTGTAGAACGGACACGGTTTATATCACAATACCTACATTTAGAGTCGGTTATTCATTCAGCCTAATGAGAAACTGTAGAACGGACTCGGTTTATATCACAATACCTACATTTAGAGTCGGTTATTCATTCAGCCTAATGAGAAACTGTAGAACGGACTCGGTTTATATCACAATACCTACATTTAGAGTCGGTTATTCATTCAGCCTAATGAGAAACTGTAGAACGGACTCGGTTTATATCACAATACCTACATTTAGAGCCGGTTATTCATTCAGCCTAATGAGAAACTGTAGAACGGACTCGGTTTATATCACAATACCTACATTTAGAGCCGGTTATTCATTCAGCCTAATGAGAAACTGTAGAACGGACTCGGTTTATATCACAATACCTACATTTAGAGCCGGTTATTCATTCAGCCTAATGAGAAACTGTAGAACGGACTCGGTTTATATCACAATACCTACATTTAGAGTCGGTTATTCATTCAGCCTAATGAGAAACTGTAGAACGGACTCGGTTTATATCACAATACCTACATTTAGAGTCGGTTATTCATTCAGCCTAATGAGAAACTGTAGAACGGACTCGGTTTATATCACAATACCTACATTTAGAGTCGGTTATTCATTCAGCCTAATGAGAAACTGTAGAACGGACTCGGTTTATATCACAATACCTACATTTAGAGCCGGTTATTCATTCAGTCTAATGAGAAACTGTAGAACGGACTCGGTTTATATCACAATACCTACATTTAGAGTCGGTTATTCATTCAGCCTAATGAGAAACTGTAGAACGGACTCGGTTTATATCACAATACCTACATTTAGAGTCGGTTATTCATTCAGTCTAATGAGAAACTGTAGAACGGACTCGGTTTATATCACAATACCTACATTTAGAGTCGTTAATTCATTCAGCCTAATGAGAAACTGTAGAACGGACTCGGTTTATATCACAATACCTACATTTAGAGTCGGTTATTCATTCAGTCTAATGAGAAACTGTAGAACGGACTCGGTTTATATCACAATACCTACATTTAGAGTCGGTTATTCATTCAGTATCTGTATTGTGGAGATGACGTTGTGTTGTGTTGTGTGTAACAGAAGGAGGATCAGTGTCTTGTTGAACGATGGCAGCACCTGGCTGATCTGGCTGATTTTGCTCTGGCCATGAAGGTCACCCTCAATAACCTCAACAAGCAGTCCTTCAACAACTTCATGCTCCGCATTGGTAATGAAAACAACGTCTGTTACTGGATCATTTCATTTTTTCAAGATGAATCTAGACGAACTTACAAACCTCAGTTCCAACGGTTTGAGGCTTGATGTGTATTTGTGAATATATATATATCTATATACACACATATGTCTGTGTGTGTGTGTGTGTGTGTGTGTGTTGTCAGGGTTGAATATGGGTGGAGTGTTAGCTGGTGTGATTGGAGCTCGTAAGCCTCACTATGATATCTGGGGAAACACAGTCAATGTGGCCAGCCGCATGGAGTCCACTGGAGTTATGGGTAATATACAGGTAACACACAAACACACACACACACACACAAACAAACACACACATCTGGTTTTGTTTACACATGACTATAGACCCCCCGTAGACTCATTCCTTTACATTCTCACATGCCTACACACGTCAGAACTCACCTCCTTATTCTCAGCTCGTTCCTCTGATACACACTGCAGTGAACCAAACAGAATTACACATAATCAGGGAATCAGCACTGAACTAACTCTAAACTTTACATTAGAATAACGTTAAACTTTATATTAAACTACCTCTAAACTTTGCAGTCGACAAACTCTAAACTTTACATCAGACTAACTCAACTTTACGTTACGCTATATCTAAACCTTACAATGGACTAACTCTAAACTTTACATTAACATACATGTAAACTTTACATAGACTAACTCAACTTTACATTAGACTAACTCTAAACATTACAGTCGACAAACTCTAAACTTTACAGTTGACACACTTAACTTTACATTATACTAACTCTAAACTTTACAATGGACCATCTCTAAACTTTACTTTGGACTAACTGTAAACTTTACATTAACCTCAACTAAATCTGGTGCTAATCTAACTTCACCTTTAAACTGACTCTTAACACTAAACTAACCCTAAAGTACTTGTAGCACTAAATCTAAACTTAATTACTAAACTTACACTACACTAATTGTAAACTAACTCTAGTACTAATCTAACTCTAATACTAAACTAATTGTAAACTAACTCTAGTACTAATCTAACTCTAATACTAAACTAATTGTAAACTAACTCTAGTACTAATCTAACTCTAATACTAAACTAATTGTAAACTAACTCTAGTACTAATCTAACTCTAATACTAAACTAATTGTAAACTAACTCTAGTACTAATCTAACTCTAATACTAAACTAATTGTAAACTAACTCTAGTACTAATCTAACTCTAATACTAAACTAATTGTAAACTAACTCTAGTATTAATCTAACTCTAATACTAAACTAATTCTAAACTAACTCTAGTACTAATCTAACTCTAATACTAAACTAATTGTAAACTAACTCTAGTACTAATCTAACTCTAATACTAAACTAATTGTAAACTAACTCTAGTACTAATCTAACTCTAATACTAAACTAATTGTAAACTAACTCTAGTACTAATCTAACTCTAATACTAAACTAATTCTAAACTAACTCTAGTACTAATCTAACTCTAATACTAAATTAATTGTAAACTAATTCTAGTACTAATCTAACTCTAATACTAAACTAATTCTAAACTAACTCTAGTACTAATCTAACTCTAATACTAAACTAATTCTAAACTAACTCTAGTACTAATCTAACTCTAATACTAAATTAATTCTAAACTAACTCTAGTACTAATCTAACTCTAATACTAAACTAATTCTAAACTAACTCTAGTACTAATCTAACTCTAATACTAAACTAATTCTAAACTAACTCTAGTACTAATCTAACTCTAATACTAAACTAATTCTAAACTAACTCTAGTACTAATCTAACTCTAATACTAAACTAATTCTAAACTAACTCTAGTACTAATCTAACTCTAATACTAAATTAATTCTAAACTAACTCTAGTACTAATCTAACTCTAATACTAAACTAATTCTAAACTAACTCTAGTACTAATCTAACTCTAATACAAAACTAATTCTAAACTAACTGAAGTATTAAACTAACGCTAATATAAATCTAGTACCTAATTAAACTCTACAGTATTGTGAACTTTGATCCATTCCAGTAAATAAAGCTTAGTCCTGTTCAGTGAAAGCCCAGCTAATCAGTGTGAGAGGAAGGAGCTTCTCTACTGTGGAGACTGTGATTTAACCTTGACTGTGGCGCCCTCTGCTGGTCAGTCTGTGTACAGACCCCCAGGCCATTTTCTCGGGCTCTTGCTTTGGGAGTAAACCCTGATTTAAAAGGGTTTTGTGGGTTTGCTGTTCCACTTGGTTGACGGTGTGCTGTGGAAACTGCCTTTGCTTTTAACTGTGAGTGTGTGGCGCCCTCAGGTGGTGGAGGACTGCTATAAGATCCTGAGGGAGTACGGGTTCCGCTTCGTGAGGAGAGGCCCCATCTTCGTGAAAGGGAAAGGAGAACTGCTCACTTTCTTCATGAAGGGAAAAGACAAATCCGTTCCCAACGGCCTCACGGTCATCCCCAGCCTCCCCAACCAGATACTGGACAAGTCCTGATGACGCTGTAACATAAACGGAGGAACACGGGAACGTTCGCACTCAGAGAACTGCTGTAGAAGAGTAGAACTTTCTGGAAAGGTTTAGAGAGTCTATCTGATGTTTACAACACCTAAAACATTAACTATACCTGTGCAGAGGTGAGTAGCACCTAGTTACATTTACTCAAGGACATGGACTTGTACTCATTTTAGTATTTCCAGGTTGTAACACTTTCACTTCTACTCAAGTACATTAGTGAATTAGTGAAGGAGTCTACATTTTTCTCAGACACATTTCAGCTGTTCGTATTTAGCTACTCATTCCATTCTGTGGAATTTCCATGTTGAAACATCTGTACGACTTTGTGATTGGCACCATATCGAACTGCGGAGCTTTAGCATTTTGTATTAGACCAAAATAATCCGAAAAACAGAAAATAAAGCCACACAGACTTCGGTTCTCATGCTGACTCATTTACTAAGGAGTTCCACGGCACTTCAGTACGTTACTCAGTACTAAAGTAGTTTTCTGTTCTGATACTTTTGTACTTTTACTCAGGTTGTTTTACTTGAAGGTACTTTTACCTGTGCCATTATTTTACCCACAGGATCAATACTTTTACCTCTACCCACCTCTGTATCTGTACGAGTCCTCATAACAGGGATGTTCGATTACAAATCCACTCAAGAGTCCGCTTTCCAAACCATGTACAAACATACACTCGCTGGCCACTTTATTAGGTACTGCTAGTAAAAGGCTGGACCCCCTTTTGCCTTCAGAACTGTTTTAATTCTTCATGGCTGACTTTCAACAAGGTGTTGGAAACGTTCCTCAGAGATTCTGGTTGGTTATTTGAGTTCCTGTTGTCTTTCTATCATCTGGAACCAGTCTGCCCGTTCTCCTCTGACCTCTCACATCAACAAGGCATTTTCGTCCACACAACTGACCGCTCACTGGATATTTCCTCTTTTTCGGACCGTTCTCTGTAAACCCTAGAGATGGTTGTGTGTGAAAATCCCAGCAGATCAGCAGTTTCTGAAATACTCAGACCAGCCCGTCTGGCACCAACAACCACGCCACGTTCAAAGCCCCTTAAATCCCCTTTCTTCCCCGTTCTGATGCTCGGTCTGCACTTCAGCAGGTCGTCTTGACCACCTCTACACGCCTAAATGCAGTGAGCTGCGGCCGTGTGATTGGCTGATTAGCTATTTGTGATAACAAGCAACTGAACAGGTGTACCTGCTTTAGACACTGGCAGGCTTCATAACTACAGTTTGAATACACACACACACACACACACACACACACACACACACACACACACACATTTTAGTGTCTATAAGCAATAGTTGTTCACCATAAATCACTACTAATCACTACTAATACTAATAAACATGAATATGATCATTAAGGTCATCATCAGTGGTGTAAACGTTTCATGAATCGCTGCTGTCAAAACAAAAACTCGTATCTCTGTTTTCGTTGTTTCTCAGTTTGAGGTCATTTGAAAAGGCCTGTTGCTCTTCACATCGTGTGTGAATTTCACGATGAATGGACCAAAAGAAACGGCCCAAAATGACTCAGACGTCTGGTTCCACTGACTTCCACTGAAGGTGAAGCCGGTTTTTTCCTTCTCCTGTAAAGTCACTGTTTTGGAGATATGAGGTTTTGTTCCGACAGCAGTGAAATATCCACTCACCTGTAACAGCAGGACTGTGTGGTGATTCCATTCCTTTCTCAGTTTTGATGCGCTGGGTGTCCCGCTGGGTGTCCCGCTGGGTGTCCCGCTGGGTGTCCCCGCTGGGTGTCCCGCTGGGTGTCCCCGCTATGTTCTGAATGAATCCAGGAAGGCAGACGAACTGCCTGCCCGACTCACAGCTAAGTTAGGCTTTACTGCAGTAGCTGGCTTTACAGTGATTGAGCTGTATAAGCTCAGTTACAGGTGTCCAAGCTGACTGTGCAGGTTTGCAGTCTGAGCTAACTTTGGCAACACTTGAGTGACCACCTAAATTAACAGGGTGGGACCTGGGATGACCAACACAGACCGTGCAGCAGCAGATGAGCTGGCGTCTCTGACTTTACATCTACGAGGTGGACCGACAAGGTAGGAGTGTCTAATAGAGTGGACAATGAGTGGACACAGGGTTTAAACACTATAGCGTCTGATCCACTCGCACCAGCACACTAACACACCACCACCACGTCAGTGTTACTGCAGTGCTGAGAATGACCCACCACCCAAACAGTACCTGCTCTGTGAGGGTCCATGGGGGTCCTGACCACTGAAGAACAGGGTAACAGAGTATCAGAGAAACAGATGGACTCCAGTCTGTAACTGTAGAACTACAGAGTGCAGCTATACGGTCAGTGGAGCTGATAGAAAAGTGGTTTTAATGTATATATATATATATATATCTAGAGTCCAGTGGCGGCGCTTTACTCCACTGCATTCCACGCTTTGCACTGCGCTTGGTGATGTAAGGCTTGGATGCAGCTGCTCGGCCATGGAAACCCATTCCATGAAGCTCTCTACGCTGTTCTTGAGCTGATCTGAAGGCCACATGAAGTTTGGAGGTTACTGACTGAACTGACTCAAGGCCAAAAAATTAATTGGCTTTAAAAATGTAAGATTTTTTAAAACATATTTTTGGTTAGAAAACAGTGAACTATGTGTTTTAATGTGCGCCCCCTGCTGGTGCAGTGATAACGCGTTGGACTGGACTTTTACATCAACACCAAACACTAAACTTCATTTTTAAACTGTGTTTTAAATTAATTTTGGTTGAAAAAAAGCAAAAAGCATTGGTTTGAACTACGACTATGAGCTAAACATATACCAAAAACAACAACAATAATAATAATAATAATAATGGTGATGATAAGACAACGATGATAATAATAACAATGATAATAATAATAATGATAATAATTATTATAATAATAATGATTTTGATTATGATGATAATAATCATAATGATAATAAAAATTATTATAACAATAATTTTGATGATGATGATGATAATAATAATAATAATAATGGTGATGATAAGACAACGATGATAATAATAACAATGATAATAATAATAATGATAATAATAATTATTATAATAATGATTTTGATTATGATGATAATAATCATAATGATAATAATAATTATTATAACAATAATTTTGATGATGATGATGATAATAATAATAATAATAATAATGGTGGTGGTGATGATAGTAATAATACAAAATAATAATGATGATACTACTAATTATTATTATTATTGTTGTTGTTATTATAACGATGATGATGATAATAATACTAATAATAATGATAATTTTGGTCAGGTCAGGGTGTCCAGTGGTACAGTAAGTTTTCTGGGAGTCTGTCTGGACTTTCACATCAAGATCAAACACCCAGATCCTTAAATCTGTTTTACATTCCTGTTTAAAAACAAACAAACAGCTGTTTTGCTTTGAGCTCTCCTCAGTGGCGCTCGCGCGCCCCCTGCTGGCCACCGTGTCAGTGGGACAGTAAACCGTTCTCCAGGTTATCGGCTGGACTTTCACATCGAAACCAAACGGCAAGACGACCTCTAAACCGGGGTTCGGGTTCGGTTTCGGGTTCGGGTTCGGGTTTCGGGTTTAAAGCGAGCGGTTTTGTTTTGAAGGGCTAATAGCTGTAATCGCGCCCCCTGCTGGCCGCAGGAGCCCGGACGCCGCGGAGGCATTTCCGGTGACGTCAGGCGCTGTTTCCATCAGGCTGCTGTGTGTTTTGAGCAGGAGCGGAGCGGAAGGCCGGAGCCCCCCAGCAGCCCCCCAGCAGCCGCCCTCGGAGCTCCCCCCCAGACCCTCCCGGCGCCTCTCTCTCGCTCCTTTCGCCCTCACCACGGCCGCTCTCGGCGAGGAAACTCTGGCCTCCTCCGCTTCCTCCTCCTCCGACTCGGACACCGGCGGAGCGTCGCCGCCCCCGCGGAAAAAGCACCGAGCTTCGGCGGCGGAGGGAGCAGGAGAGCCCGGGGCTTCGGCGGGCCTTCCCGCGGCGCTGGTTCTGGCGCTAGCTGCTTCTCCCTCGGACACCAGGACAGCTGCCTTCCTCACCCGGAGCTCCCAAGCCAGCCTCGGCTCTAGCATGCAGTCCAACGGGGCGGGTCAGAGCCAGAACCAGGACCAGGGCCAGGGCCAGGATCCGGCGGCTCTCTCTTGCCTGAGCGCCGCGCAGAACGGAGAGTCTTCCTCGGCCGCCGGAGCTCACTCCAACGGGCTTCTCTCCGGCGCCAGCAACGGGGCCGGAGCCGGAGCCGGGTCTGGAGCTCCGACCACGGTCCCCGGTTCGGAGCTCGGCTCGCTGAAAAAGAAGAAGCGGCTCTCTCAGGCGGAGGAGGACGTGATCCGCCTGATCGGGCAGCATCTACACGGCTTAGGGCTGAAGTAAGTGTGGGGATGGTGATTAAAAAGATCCCGGTTCTGCTTATTTCGAGCTTTTTGGTGCCTCTAAAAGCAGCCAAACAGTGGGGGATGGGGCGCCGACTAACAGTTAGGAAGCTGAGAGCAAGGGCCCGAAGCTGAAGTTGGTTTGTGATTCGAATTCCCCCGTTCCACCTTAAACGGCGCAGCAGTTGGCACTCTGCGCGCAGGCTGGTAACGTTCCGTACGCAACCGCTGCACCGTTTAAGGTGGAACGGGGGAATTCGAATCCCAAACCAACTTCAGCCCGTTTTTTAGCACGACAACAGGCTCTGTTTTGAAGTGCGACCTGTCAGCGAGCTAATCGAGCCTGGCTTCGAGCAGGGATTACCCCTGAAAGCCCGGTTCTGGACCAGAAGTGTTCTGGACGTCCGCGCTTTTGTTATTGTTTTTATTGCACGGTGCAAAATAGCATTACATCACCCCCCGATTCCTGCCCCGTCCGAGCTCAGACCCGAGACGGGGCTCTTTCAGCCTGCGGGCGAGCACAAAGAGAAAGATGGCTCGTCAGGTTTGTTTTGTGGAGGATTGCGCAAAAGGCGCAGTGTTGACAGCAGCAGTGGGGCCTACAGCCGCCCAGGGGCTGCACGGTATCGACACAGCGGTCATATCGCGGTTATATATCTGCGTAATTCGGGACGCACCGCTGCTCGGTGGCAGGAGCAGGTTGGCCTGCATTGGTTTGAGTACCGCTGGTGACTGTATTGTCAGGGCCCTGTCGTTGTAGAGCTCGGCGATGTGACGATATTTTATCGTTATTGTGATAAATGATGTTTTTTGAGCATATCGTGAGTATCGTCAGAGCACGGAGGGCCTGTTTGGTTGGATGTAGTGCAGTGCGGTTTGATTGAGTCCGTGTAGTTGGAGCTTTATTAATATTGTTGTTGTCATAGTAATAAGTGTTTTTGTGTGACACTACATGGTCTGTTTCGTCTCTTCCAACTAATTAAATCTGAAAAAGAGAGAAAAACCCAGAAATATTGTGATTTGGTGTTTTACCATGTCTTAGTATCATATCGTTGCCGTCGAGAAGAAAACCTCGTATCTCCATTTTTGACATTTTTCAGTTTTTGACATCATCTGAAAGTGTCTGTTGCTCTTTACGTTGTTTGTAAATTTTATGATGAATGGCCTAAAAGAAATGGCCCAAAATGACATGGGAAAAATTCCGGTTCCATTGACTTCCATTGAAAGTGAAGTGTGTTTTTTCCTTCTCCTGTAAAGTCACTGTTTTGGAGATACGAGGTTTTCTTCCGACAGCAGCGATATGTTTGTCCCGTATCGTCCACCCCTCAATGTCAGCGCAAGCGCTGGCCAAGAACTAGAGCGGGAAAAGTTGGAGACGTTCTCTGGAGAACCGTTCCACCGGCTGCTTTGTTACACATCTTCTCAGGTTGTGGCTCTTACACCTGCATTGTTTTGAAAAGAGACCCACAGTTTTTAGTCATTTAAGAGCCGTTTAACGTGTCTGTGTGTATCGCAGCGCTGGCGGACGTGGGGAGCACGACTTGACCAGCTTCGTTGACGTTTCTTCACGTTGTCAACTCCACCGTTGGCTCTTATGGCACAAACAAAAGCCGACATTGTCAGCATTGAAACCCAGAAGGAACGTGTTATTTTTCACGGGACGTTTCCATTAGTGGCTTGGTTTGTATGAGCTACGCGACGTGTTGACCACAGAGGGGTCTACAAGTGGTCCATGTTGTTGACGTTTTTTTCACATTGCCGTCTCGACTGTTGGCTGTCGCGCCACCAACAAACACCGAAATAACGTAGGAAACCTGAAAACTCGTATTTTTGAGACGAGTCGCTTTGGTTACTAAGAGCGACACACGTTCTCGGTTTGCTGAGTCGCCCGTCGGCTTTAAAAGAGCTGTGCTTGAGTGGCCCAAGAGCGGTCATTGGGTCAGCATTGGTGGGCTTGGCTGTAGCATGGCAGGCGATATTTTGACCTACATTGTCACGGCACAGCCGAACACCGTTATTGAAAACGCCTTTCCAGGGATCTTTCCATCAGCTGCTTTGTTTACATGAAGCTGCAACACGTTCTCGGGTTGTCAACCCCATCGTTGGCTCTTACGTCACTGACACGGCTTTAAAACGAGCTGTATTTGATTAGTCAGAGAACATGTTCTACACGCCACATGCAAACACCAAGATAACTGACGAAGCTAAAAACTTGGAGAATTTCTCTTTTCAGGGATCACGTTGCTCTTGCATCACTGGCTCTGCTTTAAAAAGAGAGATTTTGAATGACTGAAGATCGGGCTAATATTTGTTGATATGTAGAAGCAGCTTTGGTGGACGCCACCACCAGGAGAACTCCAAGATCTGGAAACCTGGACCAATGGGTTTTTCCTTTTCTCTGGGGGTCATGTTGTTTACATTGAGCTACACAGCATGTTCTAGGTTGTCGACTCATCTCCAACGTTGTTTTAAACAGACCTGCTTTTGAATATCTAACAATAATCGAATATATCGCTGCTGCTGGATCTCCACATTTGTCGTTGTTCAGTTTTTGGCTTAATTTGAAAAAGGCTGTTGTTCTTTACATTGTGTGTAAATTGTGTAATGAATTTACCAAGACAAACGGCCCAAATTGGCTCGGAAAGACGCCTGGTTCCATTGACTTGCATTACAAGTGGAATAGGTTTTTTCCTTCTCCTGTAAAGTTACCGTTTTGGAGGTTCTGACCACAGCGGTATGTTGATGTACATTGCAGCATCGGTGGACGTGTATGGAGCGCAGCTTGGATCGTTTTGACCAACGTTGTTGACATTTTTTCCACGTTGTCGGCTCCGTGGTAGCTCTTATGGTACAAACGAACACCAGAATGACTCACAAAGCCTGAATATTCAAAAGGAAATTTTTTTGAGGCGATATCAATTGGACTGTAGCGGGAATCTCACCGTTTCCACTGTCGGATTGAAGGAACTGCACAGGTATATTTTTTGTTATGAGTTATGAGCAACGTAAACGTTCCCTCAAGGGAACAGCGGTGGTTTTACGATCCAGTTGTGGACCTTTTAGGAGAAATTGCAAAGGAATATGGAACAGTTATGATCCCTGACTCAAGCTACTGAAGACGCCCCTTTGGAGGGAACCATTCCAGTTGGGCTGCATTGCTCTGACGGTTCAGGACGTTTTTCCCGACCGTGTGCCAAGAGCTACACAACATGTTCTCAGGTTGTCACCAAAACCATTGGCTCTTGCATAAGGAGACAACACTGACATTGCTGTAAAAAGAGCTTCTTGGTTGTTTTATTACTAATAATGTATTTATTTAAGTGTAATCTAGTATGTGTTGATGTATAAATTAATTGCGTTTAATGGAAGCAACATTGGTGGACATGGATAACAATCGGTCTGCATTGTTTTGACCAACGTTTTTGACTCTTGTTGACATTTTCTTCACATTTCCACCTCGACTACTAGCTGATACCCCAGTAACGAACACCAAAATAACCAACAGAGCCTGAAAACTCGAGAGGAAATGTAATTTTTTGACAATTCGTTTAGCTGCTTTGTTTACAAAGAGCTACACAACGTTCTCGGTTTTTTAAGTCAACCATTGCATTTAAAACAGCCGGAACTCCTCCCGGCGCGACCCCAAGCCGAAGTGGACGGTCATGGTTGTGGGCAGAACAAAATGCTTAATATCAACACGGACGGACGCGACCGAGGCTGAACAGATAACCCGTTGCTAATTAGTTGCCGTGTGACGAGAGGCTTTGCATATTCAGTCCCCACAGCAACCAGAGACTCATTTGACTACCGAGTGTAAATCCATGTGGCCAACATCATATCAGGATACAGTCCAGGTACCAGTGACCAGCTGTACACAGGGTCGTGGATGCGGCGTCCAGGCTGAATCATAGTGACCGGAATCATAGTGACCGGCATCGCCGGCGTTCTGTCGCGTTCTGCTGCAGCTGTTACACCACAAGCAAACGCCAGCGCTGTTCACAAAAACTAGAGACTTATTCAGCGGGTAAACGTCGCCGTGGTGTGAAGTGAAGTCGGCTAAAAAGAATCCAGACTTTCTTCTGTTGATCATCTCGACGGTTTGTGTCAAAAGCGCTTAAAACGTGCAAGAACTGCACAGAAAATGTCTTTTTGATGGAAACATTTTGGGGCTTTGAAGTGAAGTTGAAGTGACGTTGATCTGATGATAATGCCACATTTACGTTGATATAAGGCACCGTGTTCCAGCTCGCTGGAGGACCAGTGCTGGACTGGCCTCAAGAGCAAACACCAGAAAACTGGAGCGTTTCTCAGCAATGACGAGTCGGACTGCGGTCTCGGGAAACACGAAGCCGGATAACTTGAACTTAGTTCAGTTCAGCCCTGGTTTTTTCCATTAGCCGGAGTTGCTATGGCAACTTATACTGCCTGTCAGTAACACTTTACTGTAAGGTACCGGTCATAAGCCTTTATAACACCTACGTAAGCTTGTCACGACTGCTGACCTAACCCTGCATAAATGTTTATAAATGATATTAATTAATATTAATATTAAACGATCTGTTTAATTCCCTATAAACGTTACATTTGCCGGTTTTGATCAAAGTTAGCCGAAGTAGTCCTTATGACGCCTATTGGAATAAGCCTTTATGCATGTTTATGAAGGGTTATGTCAGTTGGCATGACAAGCTTATCAGCAGAGGCACAGTCGTCGTAAAATAACCAGTTAGCTGCGGTTCCGTTTGATGTGATGTTTCAAAGCTGGAACCCAGTAAGGAACCCTGCGCTTTGGGAGAGTTCTGTTGATTGTACTGTTGACCTTATCTAGAATCGTGGAATCTGACGTGTTCTAAAGTGCGTTGGTGACCATGTCATCGATCGGCCTGCGCTGGGCCCTTTTTCGGGTCACGTTTGCTGCCTTGAATCATGAAATCAACCTCAGGAACTGGCCTCTGATTGGTCAGGATGCCCACAGCAAAAAAAAGTTGTGGTTGTGATGTCACAACACAGGGAGGTTCGGTAAGCTGAGTTGTGATTGGTCAGTTTGGCATATTGCAGCCCAAATTAGGGCTGACCGCTTTAAAAAAAAAGTGCAATTTGTTTTGACCAGTGCTGCGATTTATTTTCTATAAATTGAGGTTCAGGCATTTTTTTAGCCAAGAAGTTCAGAATATACAGTTTTTCTAGCCTGGCAGTAAGTTGTGCTTGTGATGTCACAACACAGGGAGGTTCGGTTGCCTGTGATTGGTCTAAATCCTCTACAGGTAGTTCACAAGCTCTGTGGTGCTTAGATTTTTTCACTTTGCAGATCTTTTGATTGCAAAACGACACTTTTAAATTGTGATTTATCCCAAATGATCCCAGGTTATTATGGGCGTGCTACTAAGCAGCGGTTTGATCAGTGTGGTTTTGCAGCTGGGAATGCTCTTCTGAGGAGTTTGGAGTGTTTCTCAGCCTCTGGTTTTCAGGTTAAGTTTCAGAGTCTTTATTTTTGCTCTGGAACTGGTTTCATAACGGAACTGTCCGTTACTTCATGTCTGGATGAATTTGGCTGGGTTGTTTTTTTGCCTGTGGACAGTAGCAGTGTTGGGCAGCGCTGGTGTGGGGTTGTTGCTGGAGAAAGCCGCGTTAGGGAGGTATTTGGGCGTCCGTTTAGCCGGAGTTTGGGGTCGTTTTGCGTGTGCGAGCTGTTCTCTGGCTTCATGGCGCCCGCGGTATGCGGCCTGGAGCAGCTGCTTTCCATTAGAAACGCGCCTCGGGTCTAATTTTAGTGCAGATCCTGCCTGCTGAAGCCATCGAGCGCTGCTGTTCAGGCTGTTTTCTCCGGGAAATCCTGAGCGCCTGGCTGGATTCTGCTCAGCCGCAGCCTGCAGGGAAATTCCACTGGCTCAGTCCGGCCGCAGCCTGGATCCCTGAGTAAACACGGGCCGCTTTAAGCCAGTGTTTACGGCCCGGGAAGCGCAGGACGTGGACTGTGGGAGGACGCTGTGCTCTCCCCTGTGTTCAGGAGGTTAAAACGCAGGTCAGAGTGATGCTGAATAAAAGGAAAAGTAAGAATGTGTGATGCAGCAGTGGTGACAATGGTAAGAAGCAGATTATTTAAAAACAAAGGCACTTTATAATGTTTATATGAATCCACACAGTCGCTCTGACAGACTGTAATACACTACAGGAAGCGTAGGGGGCGATACGGCTTCTACTGTTTCATTTAAAAAGCTCTATAATGTTCATATGATCCACACAGTCGCTCTGACAGACTGTAATACACTACAGGAAGCGTAGGGGGCGATACGGCTTCTACTGTTTCATTTAAAAAGCTCTATAATGTTCATATGATCCACACAGTCGCTCTGACAGACTGTAATACACTACAGGAAGCGTAGGGGGCGATACGGCTTCTACTGTTTCATTTAAAAAGCTCTATAATGTTCATATGATCCACACAGTCGCTCTGACAGACTGTAATACACTACAGGAAGCGTAGGGGGCGATACGGCTTCTACTGTTTCATTTAAAAAGCTCTATAATGATCATATGATCCACACAGTCGCTCTGACAGACTGTAATACACTACAGGAAGCGTAGGGGGCGATACGGCTTCTACTGTTTCATTTAAAAAGCTCTATAATGTTCATATGATCCACACAGTCGCTCTGACAGACTGTAATACACTACAGGAAGCGTAGGGGGCGATACGGCTTCTACTGTTTCATTTAAAAAGCTCTATAATGTTCATATGATCCACACAGTCGCTCTGACAGACTGTAATACACTACAGGAAGCGTAGGGGGCGATACGGCTTCTACTGTTTCATTTAAAAAGCTCTATAATGTTCATATGATCCACACAGTCGCTCTGACAGACTGTAATACACTACAGGAAGCGTAGGGGGCGATACGGCTTCTACTGCTTCATTTAAAAAGCTCTATAATGTTCATATGATCCACACAGTCGCTCTGACAGACTGTAATACACTACAGGAAGCGCAGGGGGCGATACGGCTTCTACTGTTTCATTTAAAAAGCTCTATAATGTTCATATGATCCACACAGTCGCTCTGACAGACTGTAATACACTACAGGAAGCGTAGGGGGCGATACGGCTTCTACTGTTTCATTTAAAAAGCTCTATAATGTTCATATGATCCACACAGTCGCTCTGACAGACTGTAATACACTACAGGAAGCGTAGGGGGCGATACGGCTTCTACTGTTTCATTTAAAAAGCTCTATAATGTTCATATGATCCACACAGTCGCTCTGACAGACTGTAATACACTACAGGAAGCGTAGGGGGCGATACGGCTTCTACTGTTTCATTTAAAAAGCTCTATAATGTTCATATGATCCACACAGTCGCTCTGACAGACTGTAATACACTACAGGAAGCGTAGGGGGCGATACGGCTTCTACTGTTTCATTTAAAAAGCTCTATAATGTTCATATGATCCACACAGTCGCTCTGACAGACTGTAATACACTACAGGAAGCGTAGGGGGCGATACGGCTTCTACTGTTTCATTTAAAAAGCTCTATAATGTTCATATGATCCACACAGTCGCTCTGACAGACTGTAATACACTACAGGAAGCGTAGGGGGCGATACGGCTTCTACTGTTTCATTTAAAAAGCTCTATAATGTTCATATGATCCACACAGTCGCTCTGACAGACTGTAATACACTACAGGAAGCGTAGGGGGCGATACGGCTTCTACTGTTTCATTTAAAAAGCTCTATAATGTTCATA
>NC_051214.1:1218878-1238878 GCF_015220715.1 Pygocentrus nattereri
TCGCCCTCTCTCTCTCTCTCGCCCTCTCTCTCTCTCTGTCTCTCTCTCTCGCCCTCTCTCTCTCTCTGTGTCTCTCTCTCTCTCTCTCTCTCTCTCTCTCTCTCTCTCGCCCTCTCTCTCGCCCTCTCCCTCTCTCTCTCTCGCCCTCTCTCTCTCTCTCTCTGTCTCTCTCTCTCTCTCTCTCTCTCTCTCTCTCTCTCTCTCTCTCTCTCTCTCTCGCCCCCTCTCTCTCTCTCTCTCTCTCTCTCTCTCTCTCGCCCTCTCTCTCTCGCTCTCTCTCTCTCTCTCTCTCTCTCTCGCCCTCTGTCTCTCTCTCTCTCTCTCTCTCTCTCTCTCTCTCTCTCTCTCTCTCGCCCTCTGTCTCTCGCCCTCTGTCTCTCGCCCTCTGTCTCTCGCCCCCTCTCTCTCTCTCTCTCTCTCTCTCTCGCCCTCTCTCTCTCGCTCTCTCTCTCTCTCTCTCTCTCTCTCTCGCCCTCTCTCTCTCGCTCTCTCTCTCTCTCTCTCTCTCTCTCGCCCTCTCTCTCTCGCCCTCTCTCTCTCTCTGTCTGTCTCTCTCTCTCTCTCTCTCTCTCTCGCCCTCTCTCTCTCTCTGTCTCTCTCTCGCCCTCTCCCTCTCTCTCTCTCGCCCTCTCTCTCTCTCTCTCTCTCTCTCGCCCTCTCTCTCTCTCTGTGTCTCTCTCTCTCTCTCTCTCTCTCTCTCTCGCCCTCTCTCTCTCTCGCCCTCTCTCTCGCCCTCTCCCTCTCTCTCTCTCGCCCTCTCTCTCTATCTCTCTGTCTCTCTCTCTCTCTCTCTCTCTCTCTCTCTCTCTCTCTCTCTCTCTCTCTCTCTCGCCCTCTGTCTCTCGCCCCCTCTCTCTCTCTCTCTCTCGCCCTCTGTCTCTCGCCCCCTCTCTCTCTCTCTCTCTCGCCCTCTGTCTCTCGCCCCCTCTCTCTCGCTCTCTCTCTCTCTCTCTCTCTCTCTCTCTCTCGCCCTCTGTCTCTCGCCCTCTCTCTCTCTCTCTCTCGCCCTCTCTCTCTCTCTCTCTCTCTCTCTCTCTCTCTCTCTCTCTCTCGCCCTCTGTCTCTCGCCCTCTCTCTCTCTCTCTCTCTCTCTCCCTCTCTCTCTCTCGCCCTCTCTCTCTCTCTCTCGCCCTCTCTCTCTCTCTCTCTCTCTCTCTCTCTCTCGCCCTCTGTCTCTCGCCCTCTCTCTCTCTCTCTCTCTCTCTCTCTCTCTCTCTCTCTCTCTCTCGCCCTCTATACAGTCTCTCTCTCTCTCTCTCTCTCTCTCTGATCCTCTGAAGGCGCGTCTGGAACGAATCATGTGGAATGCATTGGCCCTGATGGAGCTGAGCTGCCCTCTGATTGGTCGGTTTGTTGTGCTGGAATGTCTCTGGCAGCCGATACTCGTTCGGCCAGATTAGGATCGTTAGAGTCTGAACAGATCGACTCGCCGCTCGTCAAACCGACGCGTCCCGACACCTGTCGAGCGACGTTTTAGCGATGGAGCTGATCGAGTCCATCAGATGAGCACAATACAGGATACTGAGATATTGTGATATCTTGGGAAAATACTGTGATACTGATTGGTGTCAATACCGTGTCAATACTCTGCTCTTCTACTTAAGGACCAGCATAACGTTTTTAACTGGACGGAAATGGGAAAAGGGTTCATTCCGCTCGTCTTCCGCAGGCTGTCTGTAGGTCTGAGATAGTAAAGTAACAGGTTTGAAAAGCTGTTAAAGCCGTACAGATGGTGTAGCAGCGTTAGCAGCTAAAACCAGCTGAAAGAACCGGTTCTGTTTGTGAGAGAACCCAGAGCAGATCCCCACAGCGCTGGAGAACAGGACGTTTATGAAGTACTTTGTTGGTCCAGAGAGACAGGAGAACGTCTCCGGAGAGCCGTTAAGGACGTCGGAGGCCTGAGATCCACAGCGGCGCGGGCCAATTAAACAGCAGCAGCTCGTTAGTGAGAGAGAGGCTAATCGGTGTCGACGCTGCTCTGCTTCCCCGGTGATGGCGACGGACGAAGGAGGTCAGAAAATGTGGCGGCACTGAAGACGTGATCGAGTTAAGTTTAAAAATCGGTTGCCTTTCGGTTTTAACGTTCAGCTCTACGAAGAAAAACGAATTATTTAACAGAACGCTGGTAAACAACGTGCCTGTCCCTCGACCGGATGAACACAGGTTTTATTTAAAGATGATCTCGGTCGCTGGGATTTAAATGCCCTAATATTTCAGCTTTGGGCTCACGAGGAGCGCAGCTAGACTGGCTGGCTGTAGTTCGACTGATATGTGGACGTGCTGAGTCAAGGCAGCGGCTCGTTAACTCAGACGCTGGAGAGGTGCTTCAGAGTTTCAGTCTCGGGTAAATAGTCGGCGAGAGTCACGCAGGTCAGTTTATCTAGAACACCAAACCGCTCTGAACGACTCTGTTTACATTTTAACTGTTTAGTTATTTGGGAATTTTGTAAAATGTGTGGGATTCGCCTTTGAATCTGGTCTGAGCTGCGTTCCTGAATGGGTAGAATAACGGACGGTGTGGCTCTCGGTTCCTGAGCCTGCAGGAGAATAAAGAGGCGTTGGGTGGTGTGTGGGGGGTTCTGCCCGGCGTGGACGGTCAGTGTGACACACAGATAAGCAGTGTGTGAACGTCCTTCAGTATCAGCTGAGAGCAGAGCTCAGTGCTGAGGGTGGAGGTTGGAGACACTGCCACTCTAACAGCACTTTATACAGATGGACTTGCCGTTAGACGCTCGGCGTCCTCCCCGGGAGCTGCCGCCGCTCCTTTCTACTCCTCTCCTGCTGCTGCTGCTTCTGTTGTTTAATAGGTGGCGATATCCTGCCTCCAGCTTCCATGCTCCCAAATATTCCATCGCCAGGCTCTTTTCTGAGCATCTGATGATTACGTTCAGTACTTCTAGACCACTGATCATGATGGATCTTAAAGGAGACGCACCTTGACCGATTCTAGGGCCTCTAAACTACCGTGACCACCAGCAGTGGCGTCATATGTCAGATTAGAGCTGAATGGATTTGGGCCCCTTCGCTCTTTCCTGTTCACTGAATAAAACAGTTGATAAAGCAAAAAATGACTGTTTTTATAAGATTAACCAGAAACATTAATTATGGTAATATGCATTGTAGATTGCCACCCCAGCATAAACCGTAAAAAATTCAACTGAATTAAAAATGAATCAAGATTGAGGTTTTTGATATTGTTTGTTTTTCAGTGTTGCGTGTTGTTTTCTGTGGGTAAACACTTCCTCTCTCTCTCTCTCTCTCTCTCTGTCTCTCTCTCTCTCTGTCTCTCTCTCTCTCTGTCTCTCTCTCTCTGTCTCTCTCTCTCTCTCTCTCTCTCTCTCTGTCTCTCTCTCTCTCTCTCTCTCTCTCTCTCTCTCTCTCTCTCTCTCTCTGTCTCTCTCTCTCTCTCTCTCTCTCTCTGTCTCTCTCTCTCTCTCTCTCTCTCTCTCTCTCTCTCTCTCTCTCTCTCTCCCTCTCTCCCTCTCTCTTTCTCTCTTCCTCTGTCTCTCTCTCTCTCTCTCTCTCTCTCTTTCTCTGTCTCTCTCTCTCTCTCTCTCTCTCTCTCTCTCTCTCTCTGTCTCTCTCTGTCTCTCTCTGTCTCTCTCTGTCTCTCTCTGTCTCTCTCTCTCTCTCTCTCTCTCTCTCTCTCTCTCTCTCTCTCTCTCTCTCTCTGTCTGTAGAGGATGAAGTTCCTGCTCCTGCAGCAGAAGTATCTGGAGTACTTGGAGGACGGGAAGGTTCTGGAAGCGTTACAAGTGTTGAGAGGAGAACTGACGCCGCTCAAGTACAACACAGACCGCATCCACGTTCTCAGCGGGTAACTGACCAGCACGGCAATAACCCGGAACCTCTGATCTGTAACCTTTAACTAATGACCGTGCAGACCTGGTGGAACTCTAATGCGACTTTAGAAAAAGAACAGCAGCAACAGCTGGAAAAATACATGATGATAAAAATGCTGTGAAAATTTAAACTGGGCCTCGTGGATAACTTTGTTGCAAAAATGCCAAAATTAATCCGCTGATTTGATGAACTAGTGGAGTAACTTTGTTAAATGTTTTTTGCATTGTTTTGTTTAACGGTCAAGTTGCATGGCAATTGTTACAGGCAGCTCGCAAAATGCAGGTAGTTGCATGAAAGTTTCAGCCTGTAAAGCCAGTCTAAGATTGATTGGCGGTGCCGCTCCCGAGCCGTCGTTGGTTGGCGGTGCCGCTCCCGAGCCGTCGTTGGTTGGCGGTGCCGCTCCCGAGCCGTCGTTGGTTGGCGGTGCCGCTCCCGAGCCGTCGTTGGTTGGCGGTGCCGCTCCCGAGCCGTCGTTGGTTGGCGGTGCCGCTCCCGAGTATTTCCTCCAGTACAGCAGTAAAAGATGTGCATTTTCGATAGAAGTGTTTCAGTGCAGAATACAGAATAAACTTCAGCACAGCTTCATCAGACCAGGGTGGTCTCGCCCTCATATACAGGACGGCGGGTGGGGGGCCATCAACAGAGACTGTTAGATTTTAAATGAATTTGACCAGGAAAATCTTTAATTAAAATGCTGACATTTACTGTGAGTGTTTTTGTTGTGCAGGTATCTGATGTGTAGCCATGCGGAGGACCTGAGGGCGAAGGCTGAGTGGGAGGGAAAAGGGGTCAGCTCACGCTCCAGACTACTGGACAAACTACAGAGTGAGAAACACCAACACTCTCTCAGAAGAGCTCTGATCTGACCTTTTCACCATTTAATGATGAACACATCCACACAGCCTGGCCTCAGCAGACATACAGCACTGTGCAGAAGTCAGAGACCTCCTTTCATTTATTTAGCCTCCAGTCAAAACAGCCATTAAGCACGAGTTATTCATTAGATGTTTCTGAGGAGGTTGGATAGAAGATCATCCTCTTGAGACAGACAAAGTGAGTTTTCAAACACTTATTAAAAGATCCAGAGAAAACTGGGCTCCTAACAACCACCTGAAAAAGCTGGTCGACCCCAAAACTGCCCCCATCAGATAAACAGCACTGAAAGCTTTGATCTCTGAGAGAGAGGAGAAGATCAAGCTGCTTCAGATCTGAAAACATCCACAGGGGTTTCTGTCCATCCTTCCACTGTGAGAAGAGAATAAAGAAGCTGGACGATGGACTGACCGCCCCAGAGTCCAGACCTCAGCACCACTGAATGGGTTTGATTCAGAAAATCAACCAGCTTCTCAGACTGAGCTTTGGAGGCGTGTCTGCAGGTTCTTTGAGAAGCAGGAAATGAGGCTTCTGAGAAGAACGGAAGCTGGAATGAAGGGAGAGAGAGACTCACTGACTGGACACGGCTGAGAGGAGATGTAGCTGCTGAGAGTTCTGGGTAATTTTCTGATGCAGAAAAACGAATGGCTGTTTTGGAAACTTTGTTTAGTGCAGACTGGTCTCAGACTTTTGCACAGAGCTGTATGCGCCTGGATACTCGTACACATTTATACACGGCCAGACTCGCGTTTTCAGCTATAATTACCTGCGAGTTGCTGAGCTGGTTTCTTGGAGCCGGAATAAGATTAAATGTGGGCTGTAAAGGCCTTGCAGCCCTTTGCTTAAAGGGGAATGCCACCAAAATTCCTACATAACTCAGTGTGTGAGATGTAATCAGAGAGATTCAGAGGGTTTGGTGTGAAACGGTTCAGACGTCTTTACAGTGATGGTGATGGGATCCAGGCGTCGCCATGACTACAACACAGATATAGACACTTTATTTACCATCTAGAACCACCAGAGAACCTACATGAGTCTTCTGAGTTTATATGGAATGTTGATGATGGAAAACAGTGGAAAATCTGGAATAATGAGTTTTCTTTGGGGACTATTTTGCTGCACTCTGTTTACATCTCAACCACTTAATTATGCAGAAAATAATGAGAAATTGGTAGAATTCTCCTTAAAGCCGTGTCCGGAGACAAACATCATTTGATACTGAGCATCCTTGCGAATTATTGTGCCTTATGTAAATAAATGTATGTAGACACACAGTAAATGACACACAGCGCCATCTAGTGTACAGACAACTACACAATAGCCTTATTTTAACAGGAAACTTTAAGCCTAAACAAAATGGTTTAATAATTTGATTGAAAATGCCTCAGCAGTGTGTCATCAATCTCAAACAGATGTTTAGAGTGTGTGTGTGTGTGTGTGTGTGTGTGTGTGTGTGTGTGTGTAGCATACCTCCCCCCCTCGGTGATGCTTCCTCCGCGGAGACTCCACACACTCCTGCGGCAGGCGGTGGAGCTACAGAGGGACCGCTGCCTTTACCACAATACCAAGCTGGACAACAGCCTGGACTCAGTGTCTTTACTGCTGGACCATGTCTGCAGCAGGTACACCCCCCCCCCCCCCACACACACGTGACCACTACAGTGGTATAAAGCCCCCCAGCATCACCCCCCACATGCTAATGTCAGTTACAGGGCTCAAATGTCCACGTTTAATCTAGAACAGCCAAAACTGTTCGCTTGGCGCTGCACAGTAAATCGAATCTTCGTCTGTGAGATGATTGTTTACGCATTCCGTTATAAAAAGTTCTAGCCTTCTTAATAGACTTTCTTTTCCCTGGGTATAAGATAACGGCGAACTGTCGGCGTGGCAGCGTAGTGACGTAAGGCTGCCTTCGAAGTGCATCTCCGTTCGGTTTGATGTGCCTCCATCACAAAGCTGCGTTAGGCAGTGACTTACAACACAGCACAGGCAGCAGGACATCGAGGCAGCCTTCAGTTCGGGACACGGCCTCTAAATACTGATTTCCTGTTCGTGTCTGTTTTTCCAGAAAGCAGTTCCCATGTTACACCCAGCAGATCCTGACAGAGCACTGTAACGAAGTTTGGTTCTGCAAGTTCTCCAACGACGGCACCAAACTGGCCACAGGCTCCAAAGACACCACAGTCATCGTCTGGCAGGTCGACCCGGTCAGTGCAGAGCCACTTTGGCTGACCCCTCTATGGGAGAAACCTCTGTTCTGCATTGTTATGTTTTCTGCGGCTCCTGCTCTGGAACACATCTGGTTCAGACTCTTTAGATCACTGTCAAACACCGTAATTAAAAAAATGTACAGTTTTACAGATGTGGTCAGTCAGACAAAGTACGTACGAGGAGCTACGAGGGAGATTAATGAAGATTGAACCTCGACGATTAGCGTGAAGTCATTCGGCGTGTATTGTGAAAATTTCTTGTGGTGTCATAATATTATATAACCACCTGTATGATGTCACAGCGCTCTGTAATTCACCACAGCGCACCTTCTTCAGTGTTCTACTGCTTAACTTGGTGTCAGGTTGTGTTTTAATCAGGCTGTTGGTCATTTTTTCATCTGATTCCTCATATTTGCCTGTAAAATCTGTGTGTTTTTAATGTAATAACTACACACATCACCTGTTCCCTGTCGTCAGGAGACACACCAGCTGAAGCTGTGGCGGACGTTGGAGGGACACGCTTACGGAGTGTCTTACCTGGCCTGGAGTCCGGACGACACTTACCTCATCGCCTGCGGACCGGACGACTGCTCTGAACTCTGGCTCTGGAACGTACAGGTAACTCCACCTCCAGAGGCACTGTACCTCTACCTGTCCTGCAGGTAACCATGCCTCTAAGGCACTATACCGCTACCTGTCCTGTTCCTCTAAAGTCATTGTACTACTACTACTACTGTACTACTGCTTCACCTGTCCTGCAGGTAACCCTGCCTCCAGAGACACTGTACCTGTACCTGTTCTGTTCCTCTGTAGGCACTTTGCCTCCTGCTGGTAACCCAGTGTCTAAAGGCACTGTGCCTAATTCTGCTTGTCCTGCAGGTAACCCTGCCGCCTAAAGGCCCTGTAATTCTGCCTGTCCTGCGGGTAACCCTGCCGCCTAAAGGCCCTGTAATTCTGCCTGTTCTGCGGGTAACCCTGCTGCCTAAAGGCCCTGTAATTCTGCCTGTCCTGCGGGTAACCCTGCCGCCTAAAGGCCCTGTAATTCTGCCTGTCCTGCGGGTAACCCTGCCGCCTAAAGGCCCTGTAATTCTGCCTGTTCTGCGGGTAACCCTGCCGCCTAAAGGCCCTGTAATTCTGCCTGTTCTGCGGGTAACCCTGCCGCCTAAAGGCCCTGTAATTCTGCCTGTTCTGCGGGTAACCCTGCCGCCTAAAGGCCCTGGAATTCTGCCTGTCCTGCGGGTAACCCTGCCGCCTAAAGGCCCTGGAATTCTGCCTGTTCTGCGGGTAACCCTGCCGCCTAAAGGCCCTGGAATTCTGCCTGTCCTGCGGGTAACCCTGCCGCCTAAAGGCCCTGGAATTCTGCCTGTCCTGCGGGTAACCCTGCCGCCTAAAGGCCCTGGAATTCTGCCTGTCCTGCGGGTAACCCTGCCGCCTAAAGGCCCTGGAATTCTGCCTGTCCTGCGGGTAACCCTGCCGCCTAAAGGCCCTGGAATTCTGCCTGTCCTGCGGGTAACCCTGCCGCCTAAAGGCCCTGGAATTCTGCCTGTCCTGCGGGTAACCCTGCCGCCTAAAGGCCCTGGAATTCTGCCTGTCCTGCGGGTAACCCTGCCGCCTAAAGGCCCTGGAATTCTGCCTGTCCTGCGGGTAACCCTGCCGCCTAAAGGCCCTGGAATTCTGCCTGTCCTGCAAAGCTTCAGTTAAATTAAAATTTTTAGCTGAGCCCAAATCTTGGACGAGTCCAAGTTCTGTTTCTGTACATTGAGCTTGTTATTCAACTCCATAATGATGCTCTTGGTTTGGAATATGATGTGAAACAAGTTCCCATATGTGTGATGGTCAGGAGTCTGCAGACTTTTGGCCATATGGTGTATTTGTAATTCTGTAGGTATTAAATATCCCCTCCTACCCCCTCCCACCCCATGAAATGCTTTGCTACATTGCATGAAGGCATATTGGACTGAAAATCTTAAATTACAGGACTGAACTGTGTATAATGAAGAACTCTGGGTTCATCGTGTAATTATAGTCATGTTAGTAAGTTTGATTTTCAGAGTGTTGAGTGAGTTTTGTCTCCCCCTGGTGTTCAGTCAGGAGAACTGCGTACGAAAATGAGCCAGTCTCACGAGGACAGTCTGACCAGCGTCGCCTGGAACCCCGACGGTAAAAGATTCGTGACAGGCGGACAGCGGGGGCAGTTCTATCAATGCGTGAGTCCACCGAGACCTTTTACCCGACTGGCTTATTGATTTAATTTGCGGTGTAATTGATTGATGTGACTGTGCTGTCTGGTCAGGATCTGGACGGTAACCTGCTGGACTCGTGGGAAGGCGTGCGTGTGCAGTGTCTGTGGTGTCTCAGTGACGGACGGACTGTTCTGGCCTCCGACACACATCAGCGTATCCGTGGTTACAACTTTGAGGACCTTACAGATAGAAACATGTCAGCAACGCTTCTGTATTACTGTTATTGATCTGTTATTGATCACTTGCTATTACATCTATTTCTATTACTAATTGTTATTATTAAAGTATTACTACTACTGTTACTTTTAAAATAATACTACTATTATTGTTTTTCTATTACTGTTATATTATTGCTACTTCTGTTATTGTTATATTACTACTACAGTTATTAAGGTATTAGTAGTATGCTTATATTATCGCTGCAGTTATAATTAAAATATTACTGTTATAGTTATTGTTGTAATACTGCTGCTACTGTTATTATTCTATTGCTGTATATGCCATAGTTGCTCTTACTACTACTATTGGTACTAATATTCTCCTAGTGCTTTTGCTTAATTGCTGTTGAATCATCTATTATTATTATTATTATTATTATTATTATTATTATCAGTGCTTTTTCTTTGCTAAATACTGAAATGTATGTTCTCTTTTGCAGAGTTCAGGAGGACCATCCTATCATGTCTTTCACTGTTTCCAAGAATGGAAGATTAGCTTTGTTAAATGTAGCAACTCAGGTAAGCAACAGGATGTAAAATAAACAGTAGATATGATGTTTTAGTGCTCGCATTGCAGAATCATGAGGTGTCTGAACTCTGTTCTCCACCAGGGGGCAGTGGAGCCTGTTTTACATTCAGTCAGAGGAAGTACTGCTGCCCATGGCGGCAGCCAGAGCTGCTTAATGAGGAGTCTGGCTTCTTCCCGTTTCTCTCATTTGATCAAAAGCAGGACTCCAAAACTAACTGACCGGTCAGCGTTACTGCCACTGAGCGCTGATCGGTCAGCGTTACTGCCACTGAGCGCTGATCGGTCAGCGTTACTGCCACTGAGCTGTTGTGCTGTTCAAGAAATTAAAATATTCTTTTACAGTAAAAAGTCTTTGTAAATGATGGTTTTGCTCAAATGCTCACTGTGTTTACAGACTTACTGTCTCTCTCTGTCTCTCTCTCTCTGTCTCTCTCTCTCTGTCTGTCTGTCTTTCTCTCTCGCTGTCTTTCTCTCTGTCTCACTCTCTCTCGCTCTCTCTCTCTCTCTTGCTGTCTCGCTCGCTCGCTCGCTCTCTCTGTCTCACTCTCTCTCGCGCTCTCTCTCTGTCTCTTGCTGTCTCGCTCGCTCGCTCGCTCTCTCTGTCTCTCTCTGTCTCTCTCGCTCTCTCTCACTCTCTCTGTCTCTCTCTCTCGCTCTCTCTCTCTTGCTGTCTCGCTCGCTCGCTCGCTCTCTCTGTCTCTCTCGCTCTCTCTCTCGCTCGCTCTCTGTCTCTCTCTCTCGCTCTCTCTCGCTCTCTCTCGCTCTCTCTGTCTCTCTCTGTCTCTCTCGCTCTCTCTCTCTCTCTCTCTGTCTCTCTCTGTCTCTCTCGCTCTCTCTCTCTCTTGCTGTCTCGCTCGCTCGCTCTCTCTGTCTCTCTCGCTCTCTCGCTCGCTCTCTCTCGCTCTCTGTCTCTCTCGCTCTCGCTCGCTCTCTCTCTGTCTCTCTCGCTCGCTCTCTGTCTCGCTCTCTCTCTCTCTCACTTTCGCGCGCGCACGCTCTCTCTCGCTCTCTCTCTCGCGCTCTCTCCCTCCCTCTCTCCCTCCCTCTCTCTCTCGCTCGCTCTGTCTGTCGCTCTCGCTCTCTCTCGCGCTCTCTCTCCCTCTCTCCCTCCCTCTCTCTCTTGCTCGCTCTCTCGCTCGCTCTGTCTGTGTCGCTCTCGTTCTCTCGCTCTCTCTCGCTCTTTGTCTCTCTCGCTCTCTCTCGCTCTTTGTCTCTCTCTCTCGCTCTCTCTCGCTCTTTGTCTCTCTCTCACTCTCTCTCTCTCTCGCTCTGTCTGTGTCGCTCTCGCTCTCTCTAGGGAGTCCATCTCTGGGACCTGCAGGACCGTGTGTTGGTCAGGAAGTATCAGGGAGTGACCCAGGGCTTCTACACCATACACTCCTGTTTTGGAGGACACAACGAGGACTTCATCGCCAGCGGCAGCGAAGGTACACACAACCCCACCGCTGCGACCTCTGACCCCTAGGACAGTCACGACTGTGACCCTGTTTTCCGTTAGCAGGGTCCTGTAGATTTAGTTGTTTTTGTTAGCAAACTTGGGTAGAGTTTGGCCTAGTTAGCAGTTATTAAGGTTTATTAGATGCATATAAAGAGTATCGATATCTATGATAGTTAAACGTTTATCGTGGCATTATGACCTACTGTCACTGTAGTTTTACACTGCAAGTTTTCCTCTCTCTCTCTCTCTCTCTCTCTCTCTCTCTCTCTCTCTCTCTCTCTCTCTCTCTCTCTTTCTCTCTTTCTCTGTGTCTCTCTCTCTCTCTCTTTCTCTCTTTCTCTGTGTCTCTCTCTCTCTCTCTTTCTCTTTCTCTGTGTCTCTCTTTCTCTTTCTCTGTGTCTCTCTCTCTCTCTTTCTCTGTGTCTCTCTCTCTCTCTCTCTCTCTCTTCTGTCTCTCTCTCTCTGTCTGTCTCTGTCTCTCTCTCTCTCTCTGTCTGTCTCTGTCTCTCTCTCTCTGTCTCTCTCTCTCTCTGTCTGTCTGTCTCTCTCTCTCTCTGTCTCTCTCTCTTCTCTCTCTTTCTCAGATCATAAAGTCTATATCTGGCACAAGCGCAGTGAGCTGCCGATAGCGGAGTTGACGGGTCACACTCGTACGGTGAACTGCGTGAGCTGGAACCCGTGTGTGCCAAGTCTGATGGCCAGCGCCTCAGACGACGGCACTGTCCGCATCTGGGGCCCCGCCCCCTTCCTGGACACACAGGAAGTGGATGGATTCAATGGTATGCTCGGTCACACGGCATGATGACAATCGCACTGCTCACACAATGATAGGTTATATTAGAGACCATCAACGTTACAGATGCACGCCTAGTCACGCACACGCAGACACGCCTAGTCACGGACGCTCACGCGCGCGCAGACACGCCTAGTCGTGGACGCGCCCGCAGACACGCCTAGTCGCGGACGCACACGCAGACACGCCTAGTCGCGGACGCTCACGCACACGCAGACACGCCTAGTCGCGGACGCTCACGCACACGCAGACACGCCTAGTCGCGGACGCGCGCGCAGACACGCCTAGTCGCGGACGCTCACGCACACGCAGACACGCCTAGTCGCGGACGCGCGCGCACACGCAGACACGCCTAGTCGCGGACGCTCACGCGCGCGCAGACACGCCTAGTCGCGGACGCTCACGCGCGCGCAGACACGCCTAGTCGCGGACGCGCGCGCAGACACGCCTAGTCGCGGACGCTCACGCACACGCAGACACGCCTAGTCGCGGACGCTCACGCACACGCAGACACGCCTAGTCGCGGACGCTCACGCACACGCAGACACGCCTAGTCGCGGACGCTCACGCGCGCGCAGACACGCCTAGTCGCGGACGCGCGCGCAGACACGCCTAGTCGCGGACGCACACGCGCGCGCAGACACGCCTAGTCGCGGACGCTCACGCGCGCGCAGACACGCCTAGTCGCGGACGCTCACGCGCGCGCAGACACGCCTAGTCGCGGACGCGCGCGCAGACAGACACGCCTAGTCGCGGACGCTCGCGCAGACACGCCTAGTCGCGGACGCGCGCGCAGACAGACACGCCTAGTCGCGGACGCGCGCGCAGACAGACACGCCTAGTCGCGGACGCTCGCGCAGACACGCCTAGTCGCGGACGCTCACGCACACGCAGACACGCCTAGTCGCGGACGCTCACGCACACGCAGACACGCCTAGTCGCAGACGCTCACGCACACGCAGACACGGATGCTCTCAGTCACAGACACTCGCGCACACAGACACACGTAGTTGTTCACGTGCGCTCACGTGAACAGACGCACAGTCACATTTTCTCTCTCTCTCTCCCTCTCTCTCTCTCTCTCTCTCTCTCTCGGTCCCTGTCTCTCTCTGTCTCTCTCTATAGAGAACTGCAGCAGTATGGACAGTTGATGGTGAAGTCTTATTTTCAAACACAGAGGAATTCTGAGAGAGAGAAAGAGAGAGAGAGAGAGAGAGAGAGAGCAGTTCATCATCTTCCACCACAAGACGACAAACAACTGAGTGAGAGTGGAAACCGACAGAAGCAAAGTTCCGAGTTCAGTTCACGTTTTTGCGCCGGCTGCATCGCGTGTGTGTGTGTGTGTGTGTGTTTGTGCGCGTGCACGTGTGTGCACGCATGTGTGAATGTGGTAGTCGTCGTTATGGCGACACTCGGCACAGGCCTGGCGCAAAGCTGTCTTCGTGGTGACTTGTATCCATCCGCTGAAGAGCAGGAAATACACTCTGCACCCTCAGCCGACGGCTCCCCAACCTGCTCACCCAAAAGAGTGAGTGTGTGTGTGTGTGTGTGAGAGAGATTGTTTCAAGTGGGGGAGGGGCAGGGCTGGGAGGCAGGTGGCGGCGTCTTATTGAGGAGATAATGATAATGATGATAGTAGTCCTCCATTTCTGATTGTGCTCCTTTTTCTCTCTTTTATACACACCCCCATATGTACACACACACACACACACACACACACACACACACACATACATATATACATACACACACGTGTGTGTGTGTAATTATTTCATTTCCTGACCTCAGAAATGGATCCATATGCTTTTTTCTCTCTCTCTCTCTCTCTCTCTCTCTCTCTCTCTCTCTCTGTCTCTCTCTCTCTCTCTCTCTGTCTCTCTCTCTGTCTCTCTCTGTCTCTCTCTCTGTCTCTCTCTGTCTCTCTCTGTCTCTCTCTCTCTCTCTCTCTCTGTCTCTCTCTCTCTCTCTCTCTCTGTCTCTCTCTCTCTCTCTCTCTGTCTCTCTCTCTCTCTCTCTCTCTCTCTCTCTCTCTCTCTGTCTCTCTCTCTCTCTCTCTCTCTCTCTCTCTCTGTCTCTCTCTCTCTCTCTCTCTCTCTCTCTCTCTCTCTCTCTCTCTCTCTCTCTCTCTCTCTGTCTCTCTCTCTCTCTCTCTCTCTCTGTCTCTCTCTCTGATCTGAGTGATGCTGTGTTGTTTACAGCTTGTTTTCAGGAGTAAGTGAGGATCTGGATCCTGCTGGTTTAAGGAGGTTTCTGTTTGTTTTTTTAGAGGATGGTTATAAGTCCTGCTCCACCCGTATCTCAGCCCTGAGTGTGTGTGTGTGTGTGTGAGTGAGTGAGTGAGAGTGTGTGAGTTTAGTTAGATTAATAATTTTAACTGAATCTGATTTGAAGCCCCAGAGAGACCTTTATCATCTGTGGAACTAAAAGAAAATACACTTTAAACTCATTTTGTAAACTTCTTGTTTTTAAAAAAAAAAACAAACACACATGGGGGGGCGTGTTCTTTTCACTTTTTCTTTTTTTTTGTTCCCCCCCTCGCATTATCACCGCTTACCTTAGAGGAGGCGTTCAGGTGAACGACTGTGAAAAAGATAAAACTGAAATAAGTGAGACGTGATCCTGAGTGAGTTCTGACCTGGAACCGAACCGGCTGAAGCGGCAGAAGCATCTGGAAATAGAACACAGCCACAGCTTTAATTACACTTACTGTGACACTCCACCTGTCAATCACACGCCCAGCTCCGCCCCTGGACGCGGGCGCTGAGGGGGTGTTCCGGGATTCGTCACAATCCAAATAAACACAAACAAATCTCCACTGGTTTTCATATTGTCAGAAGTACTGGGACGCATCCTCATTTTTTTTAACCTATGCAGCAACGCCCCGCCCCCAAAACACCCAAGTTTTCTGCCTGCAAGAGAAGCTCCACCCCAAAACACCCAAGTTTTCTACCTGTAAGAGAAGCCCAACCCCCAAGTATCTG
The DNA here is from genome assembly GCF_015220715.1 of Pygocentrus nattereri. NCBI lineage: Eukaryota > Metazoa > Chordata > Actinopteri > Characiformes > Serrasalmidae > Pygocentrus > Pygocentrus nattereri. The sequence goes on from NC_051214.1 coordinate 1,234,007, forward strand.
CTTCTTTTACCTGTAAGAGAAGCTCCACCCCAAAATATCTGCTTTCTACCTGTAAGAAAAGCAGGGCTGCTAAAATACCTTCTACCTTCAAGATAAACTCCTCCCTGAAATATATCATTTTACTACCTGTAGGAAAAGCTCCTCCACCAAATACCTGTTCTTTCCTACCAGTACCCACCTTCAAATGTCTGCTTTCTCTGCCTGTAGAAGCCGTGCCCCCCCAAAAAATCCTACTTTTTCTACCTGCAGAAGCCCCCCCCCCAAACCTGCACCCCCCCCCCACCCCAAACACCTGCTTTTCTTCCTGTAGAAGAAGCCCCTACACCAAACACTTCTCCTACCTGTAGAAGCCGCTCCCTCAAATACCTTCTATGTTCTACCTGTAGGAGAAGCACCACCCTCAAATACCTCGTGTTCCACCTGCAGAAACCCCGCCCTCAAAAATCTCCTATGTTCTACCTGGAGGAGACGCCCTGCCCCTCAAATACCTCCCACGTTCCACCTGTAGGAGACGCCCCGCCCCTCAAATACCTCCCACGTTCCACCTGTAGGAGACGCCCCGCCCCTCAAATACCTCCCACGTTCCACCTGTAGGAGACGCCCCGCCCCTCAAATACCTCCCACGTTCCACCTGTAGGATACGCCCCGCCCCTCAAATACCTCCCACGTTCCACCTGTAGGAGACGCCCCGCCCCTCACATACCTCCCACGTTCCACCTGTAGGAGACGCCCCGCCCCTCAAATACCTCCCACGTTCCACCTGTAGGAGACGCCCCGCCCCTCAAATACCTCCCACGTTCCACCTGTAGGAGACGCCCCGCCCCTCAAATACCTCCCACGTTCCACCTGTAGGAGACGCCCCGCCCCTCACATATCTCCCACGTTCCACCTGTAGGAGACGCCCCGCCCCTCACATACCTCCCACGTTCCACCTGTAGGAGACGCCCCGCCCCTCAAATACCTCCCACGTTCCACCTGTAGGAGACGCCCCGCCCCTCAAATACCTCCCACGTTCCACCTGTAGGAGACGCCCCGCCCCTCAAATACCTCCCACGTTCCACCTGTAGGAGACGCCCCGCCCCTCACATACCTCCCACGTTCCACCTGTAGGAGACGCCCCGCCCCTCAAATACCTCCCACGTTCCACCTGTAGGAGACGCCCCGCCCCTCACATACCTCCCACGTTCCACCTGTAGGAGACGCCCCGCCCCTCACATACCTCCCACGTTCCACCTGTAGGAGACGCCCCGCCCCTCAAATACCTCCCACGTTCCACCTGTAGGAGACGCCCCGCCCCTCAAATACCTCCCACGTTCCACCTGTAGGAGACGCCCCGCCCCTCAAATACCTCCCACGTTACACCTGTAGGAGACGCCCCGCCCCTCACATACCTCCCACGTTCCACCTGTAGGAGACGCCCCGCCCCTCACATACCTCCCACGTTCCACCTGTAGGAGACGCCCCGCCCCTCACATACCTCCCACGTTCCACCTGTAGGAGACGCCCCGCCCCTCACATACCTCCCACGTTCCACCTGTAGGAGACGCCCCGCCCCTCACATACCTCCCACGTTCCACCTGTAGGAGACGCCCCGCCCCTCACATACCTCGCACGTTCCACCTGTAGGAGACGCCCCGCCCCTCAAATACCTCCCACGTTCCACCTGTAGGAGACGCCCCGCCCCTCAAATACCTCCCACGTTCCACCTGTAGGAGACGCCCCGCCCCTCACATACCTCCCACGTTACACCTGTAGGAGATGCCCCGCCCCTCACATACCTGCCACGTTACACCTGTAGGAGACGCCCCGCCCCTCAAATACCTCCCACGTTCCACCTGTAGGAGACGCCCCGCCCCTCAAATACCTCCCACGTTACACCTGTAGGAGACGCCCCGCTCCTCAAATACCTCCCACGTTACACCTGTAGGAGACGCCCCGCCCCTCAAATACCTCCCACGTTACACCTGTAGGAGACGCCCCGCCCCTCACATACCTCCCACGTTACACCTGTAGGAGACGCCCCGCCTGCCCTTAAACATGTCTTTTCTGCCTGATGACCTTATAAGCCACGTCCACCCTCTCAGTTCCGCAGCACGTTAACCCCTTCACCATTTGCACTACATGTCCAATCAGATTTCAGCCGCTTTGAACACACGACGTGTTTAAACTGCCATACACACTTCGGTCAGGGCAGCGTTTCACAGCGGCTGGTTTAGCCGGACAGTTGAAGCCCAATGTGAGGCTGGTCCGGTAGAAATGCCCGGTAGCTGTTCCTCCTGTTGGACCGTGCTTCGCTTTGGCTTGTCTGGCTGGTGATGAAATCCTGTGTGTGATGATTCTAGGATCCAGCAACGTGGCTGAAGGTTCTAACACGACTCTGTCTGGTCAGGAGTCCCACGCTGGGGTCACTCTGTGTAACCGTGTAGGTCCAGAATGCCCGTCTGTGGTTGTCCGCGACAACAACTCCGAATACAATAGAGCTTTCTCTTCCCCTTTTATGGTGACAAGATATTATTTGCTATGGACTGATATTAAATGTTTAAAGACTGCTTTTCTGTCTGTTTTTATTATTGAATTTTTTGTTACTTTTTTTTTTTTTTGTTATTGATATCATTTCGTTTTTCTTTTCTTTTTTGTTTGATCTCTATCCCTGTATTATCATATTAAACTATAACCAGCCAAATTGTCTCCTCCTCCTTTTTTTTTTTTTTTTTTTTTTTTTTTTTAAATCATGGTTTAACATTAATATCAGCATTTATCCTTTTTATTTTGGCTTAATTCCGAAGTTTTATTAGCCTTTTTAATCGATGACTTGACTTTAGAAAGTGCACTATCGAGTTTAGTGAGACGTCTCGCCCTCACCGAACCTCCTAAGGCAATACGACGTTTGGTTTTGTGCCCTGCGCTCGGTCGCAGGCCCGTATGTGCCATTAGCAGAGCGAGGTGGAAGCTCGTTCACCGTCAGCGGTTCGGCCTTGACGAGCACGAGTTCTGTTTCAGAAGCGGGTCTGGGTTCCTAGAGGCCTCGAACCTTGGCCTCGTTTCTGACCGGCTGCTCTGGTTCGGCCTCCGTTGCCGGACTCCTGCTGAATCCTCGTCCTCGTGAAACGAAGCGCACAGAACATTAAAGAAAACGGAGACATGCCAAGGTTCATTCTACCTTAAAGACAACAGAACCTCTTTCTTCTCCCGCTCCCTTACAGGCTGTTCATCACCGGCGCGGGGGGGTGGGGGGAAGCTAGCAACACTAGTGTACGTACTAGCATAGCTGCGTTTTTACGGTCAGCGTTTTATGGACCGCTCTCCATCGCCAAACCCCTGCAGTGTGGACACGCTGACATAGGGCTCTGACGCTCCCCGGTCAGCCCTGAGCGAACGTATGCAACTCCTCACGCCTGTTTTCTTTTCTCTTAAAGCCGTTTTTTTGTTCTTTCTCCGCCGTGGTGGGCTCGCCATCAGGCCTTACGTGGAGCGTGGGAGGAGAGGGGCAGTATGTACTGCTTCAGGGTTCAGGCCAGGTCCTCCTGAGCTTGGGATTGGGGAGTTGGGGGTGGGGGGAGGTGGGAGGGGGTGTTTCCTTTTTTGCGTTAAATGTGTAATTTCGAATGTGACTGTACTGTTTTGTATTGTTGTGTAGGAGATGTGTGATGTATGCATATTTTCAATAAAGCATTCAGGGTTTTGAACATGGACATGAGCTCTGCACGTGAATTCTAAAGTAATGGCCCTTTTGTCAGCAGGTCCAATCGAAACCACTGGGCCATTTCAAACCATTGGGCCACTTGAAGCCACTGGGCTATTAGAAACCACTGGGCCATTCGAAGCCACTGGACTATGAGAAGCCACTGGGCCATTTGAAGCCACTGGGCTATTAGAAACCACTGGGCCATTTGAAGCCACTGGGCTATTAGAAACCACTTGACCATTTGAAGCCACTGGGCTATTAGAAACCACTGGGCCAATCGAAGCCACTGGGCTATTAGAAGCCACTGGGCCATTAGAAGCCACTGGGCCATTTGAAGCCACTGGGCTATTAGAAACCACTGGGCCATTTGAAGCCACTGGGCTATTAGAAACCACTGGGCCATTCGAAGCCTCTGGGCTATTAGAAACCACTGGGCCATTCAAAGCCTCTGGGCTATTAGAAACCAGTGGGCCATTCGAAACCACTGAGTATTGAGCATTTGAGTAAAATTTACGTGACTGTGTATTTAGCACCAATCCAGCGGTGCCCCTCTGCTCACACTGGGGCCGGGTCTCAAACGGCTCCCTGCTCCCTACACAGTGCACTACGTAGGAGTTTAAATACTGGATCCTGCAGCCCAACAGAGCAAAACACAGCCAAGAAACAGTCGTTTGGGTTTCAGACTCATCCACACTCGATACATGATGCTCTGCTGTTACTGTAGAGGCTAGAACCTCTAAACTTTCATAGCTAGAACACTGGGACTCAGCCTGGGTTTGACGCGACTTCTGACTGAAACACAAACATTTTGAAGACATTCAGTGACGTTTTTAGACCTTTTATGCTGCAGTTTTACAGTAAATCACACCGTCAGTGCTTTAATTCAAGCCTGTGATGTTAATGATGGAGCTGTTGGCTCTTTTGGCCGGTTAGCCAGCTGACCAGCCCAGTTCTAGTTAAGAACACAAGCCGCCCCTCAGTTTAAACAGAACCGGGTTCTTACTTCATCAGTGCGCTGGGTGCTCCATGCGAGCAGCATGAGAGTCAAAGGCTCTTCGTTCACAGCAGACGACGTGAAGCAGAGATACAGAGTTTAGGCTAAAATCCTATTTTATTGAAAGTAATGGTTGAATATTTCATTTCGTCACTACCAAAACAGTCGCAGCACCAAGTGTTTCAGTGGTGAC
>NC_051214.1:1243878-1246378 GCF_015220715.1 Pygocentrus nattereri
CTCGCTCTCTCTGCTCCTCCACATCTCTCGCTCCCTCTGCTCCTCCCCATCCCTCGCTCTCTCTGCTCCTCCACATCTCTCGCTCCCTCTGCTCCTCCCCATCCCTCGCTCTCTCTGCTCCTCCACATCTCTCGCTCCCTCTGCTCCTCCCCATCCCTCGCTCCCTCTGCTCCTCCACATCTCTCGCTCCCTCTGCTCCTCCACATCCCTCGCTCCCTCTGCTCCTCCCCATCCCTCGCTCTCTCTGCTCCTCCACATCCCTCGCTCCCTCTGCTCCTCCACATCCCTCGCTCCCTCTGCTCCTCCACATCCCTCGCTCCCTCTGCTCCTCCACATCCCTCGCTCTCTCTGCTCCTCCACATCTCTCGCTCCCTCTGCTCCTCCACATCCCTCGCTCCCTCTGCTCCTCCCCATCCCTCGCTCTCTCTGCTCCTCCACATCTCTCGCTCCCTCTGCTCCTCCCCATCCCTCGCTCTCCTCTGCTCCTCCACATCTCTCGCTCCCTCTGCTCCTCCCCATCCCTCGCTCTCTCTGCTCCTCCACATCTCTCGCTCCCTCTGCTCCTCCCCATCCCTCGCTCTCTCTGCTCCTCCACATCCCTCGCTCCCTCTGCTCCTCCACATCCCTCGCTCCCTCTGCTCCTCCACATCCCTCGCTCCCTCTGCTCCTCCACATCCCTCGCTCCCTCTGCTCCTCCACATCTCTCGCTCCCTCTGCCTCTCCACATCCCTCGCTCCCTCTGCTCCTCCACATCTCTCGCTCCCTCTGCTCCTCCACATCCCTCGCTCTCTCTGCCCCTCCACATCCCTCGCTCTCTCTGCCCCTCCACATCCCTCGCTCCCTCTGCTCCTCCACATCTCTCGCTCCCTCTGCTCCTCCACATCTCTCGCTCCCTCTGCTCCTCCCCATCCCTCGCTCTCTCTGCTCCTCCACATCTCTCGCTCCCTCTGCTCCTCCCCATCCCTCGCTCTCTCTGCTCCTCCACATCTCTCGCTCCCTCTGCTCCTCCACATCCCTCGCTCCCTCTGCTCCTCCCCATCCCTCGCTCTCTCTGCTCCTCCACATCTCTCGCTCCCTCTGCTCCTCCCCATCCCTCGCTCTCTCTGCTCCTCCCCATCTCTCGCTCCCTCTGCTCCTCCCCATCCCTCGCTCTCTCTGCTCCTCCACATCTCTCGCTCCCTCTGCTCCTCCCCATCCCTCGCTCTCTCTGCTCCTCCACATCTCTCGCTCCCCTCTGCCCCTCCACATCCCTCGCTCCCTCTGCTCCTCCCCATCCCTCGCTCTCTCTGCTCCTCCACATCCCTCGCTCCCTCTGCTCCTCCACATCCCTCGCTCCCTCTGCTCCTCCACATCCCTCGCTCCCTCTGCTCCTCCACATCTCTCGCTCCCTCTGCCTCTCCACATCCCTCGCTCCCTCTGCTCCTCCACATCTCTCGCTCCCTCTGCTCCTCCACATCCCTCGCTCCCTCTGCTCCTCCACATCCCTCGCTCCCGCTGCCCCTCCACATCTCTCGCTCCCTCTGCTCCTCCACATCTCTCGCTCCCTCTGCCCCTCCACATCCCTCGCTCTCTCTGCCCCTCCACATCCCTCGCTCTCTCTGCCCCTCCACATCCCTCGCTCCCTCTGCTCCTCCACATCTCTCGCTCCCTCTGCTCCTCCACATCCCTCGCTCTCTCTGCCCCTCCACATCCCTCGCTCTCTCTGCCCCTCCACATCCCTCGCTCCCTCTGCTCCTCCACATCTCTCGCTCCCTCTGCTCCTCCACATCCCTCGCTCCCTCTGCCCCTCCACATCTCTCGCTCCCTCTGCCCCTCCACATCTCTCGCTCCCTCTGCTCCTCCACATCCCTCGCTCCCTCTGCCCCTCCACATCCCTCGCTCTCTCTGCCCCTCCACATCCCTCGCTCCCTCTGCTCCTCCCCATCCCTCGCTCTCTCTGCTCCTCCACATCCCTCGCTCCCTCTGCTCCTCCACATCTCTCGCTCCCTCTGCCTCTCCACATCCCTCGCTCCCTCTGCTCCTCCACATCTCTCGCTCCCTCTGCTCCTCCACATCCCTCGCTCCCTCTGCTCCTCCACATCCCTCGCTCCCGCTGCCCCTCCACATCTCTCGCTCCCTCTGCTCCTCCACATCTCTCGCTCCCTCTGCCCCTCCACATCCCTCGCTCTCTCTGCCCCTCCACATCCCTCGCTCTCTCTGCCCCTCCACATCCCTCGCTCCCTCTGCTCCTCCACATCTCTCGCTCCCTCTGCTCCTCCACATCCCTCGCTCTCTCTGCCCCTCCACATCCCTCGCTCCCTCTGCTCCTCCACATCTCTCGCTCCCTCTGCTCCTCCACATCCCTCGCTCCCTCTGCCCCTCCACATCTCTCGCTCCCTCTGCCCCTCCACATCTCTCGCTCCCTCTGCCCCTCCACATCTCTCGCTCCCTCTGCCCCTCCACATCCCTCGCTCTCTCTGCCCCTCCACATCCCTCGCTCTCTCTGCCCCTCCACATCTCT
>NC_051214.1:1251378-1256378 GCF_015220715.1 Pygocentrus nattereri
TTGCGCGGGACCATGAACCTGCTGTAATGTAACATAAAATAACGGACACTGACCGTATAGCTGCCCTCTGTAGTTCTACAGTTACAGACTGTCCATCTGTTCTTCAGTGGTCAGGACCCCCATGGACCCTCACAGAGCAGGTACTATTTGGGTGGTGGGTCACTCTCAGCACTGCAGTAACACTGACGTGGTGTGTTAGTGTGTGTTGTGCTGGTCTGAGTGGATCAGACACAGCAGTGCTGCTGGAGTTTTTAAACCCTCACCTGTGGGCAGCGTCCTGTGGGCAGCGTCCTGTGGGCAGCGTCCTGTGGGCAGCGTCCTGTGACCACTGATGAAGGACTAGAGGATGACCAGCACAAACTGTGCAGCAGCAGATGAGCTGTCGTCTCTGACTTTACATCTACAAGGTGGACCAACAAGGTAGGAGTGTCTAATAGAGTGGACAGTGAGTGGACACAGTGTTTAAAACTCCAGCAGCACTGGTGTGTTTGATCCACTCGCACCAGCACAACACACACTAACACACCACCACCATGTCAGTGTTACTGCAGTGCTGAGAATGATCCACCACTCTGCTCTGTGAGGGTCCATGGGGGTCCTGACCACTGAAGAACAAGGTAACAGAGTATCAGAGAAACAGATGGACTACAGTCTGTAACTGTAGAACTACAGAGGGGAACTATACGGTCAGTGGAGCTGATAAAGTGGACAGTGAGCGTAGAAACACGGAGGTGGTCAGAATGTTAGGCCTGACCGGTCTGTGTGTGTATATTCATATGTGTGTGTGTGTTGCAGGTGATCGAGGAGATTGAGGAGATGATGCAGGAGTCTCCTGACCCCGAGGCCGAGGAGAGTCCGTCCCAGTCGGACCTGTCCATGCTCTCTCACGAGCTGCACTCGCTCTCCCACTCCACCTCCACCAGCAGCTACGAAGAGCGTCAGTATATCCTTCTGGGACATGAACGGTTATGCGTGTCTAGAGTAGCCTGCACATCTGATCTAAGGTCTTTTTGAGTAGGTCAAGCGTTTGTGGAGTATTTTAAGGGCTGCCACTCGCTTGTTTAGCTGTTGACGTTTTGGTATACTTTGAATAAACAGCGGCCAGTTCAGGTCAAAGAAAAGTGGAATCTGAAAATGAAGTAAAACTCCGGCCCACAGATCAGTTGAGACTTTTTAACCTGCCCTTTTGGTTGAGTGTGACACCCCTGATCTGATGGGCATGGAGAAGATCACGTCAGTGTAGCTAACGCAGCTGCTGTGGTCTGTTTTCACAGATAACAGTACATCTTACACTCCGTCCACACCTAATGACTCCCGGCAGTAAACACCAGAGTGATGACATAATTCATATTTTGCCGTTGTCTGAGCAGAACAGTGGAAATCATAACTCCGTTATTAGGAGAGGTGTGTGTGTGTGTGTGTGTGTGTGATTTATTATGTAAGACGTGTGTTATGTAATAGTAACAGTAATTGGTCCCTGTGGTTCTGTGCTTTGTTATATAACGTCAGATTTAATGTATGGAAAAGATCACACTTTTGCTCGCATGAATGAATGACAGTGCGTGTGTGCGTGTGTGCGTGTGTGCGTGTGTGTGTGTGTGTGTGTGTGTGTGTGTGTGTGTGTGCGTGCGTGAAGTTCAGAAACTCTCTTTTGTGGTATATACAGCCGGGTAGTAGTTGGATTATTCGGAGTCTTTGTAGCAGTATGACTGGGATTATTTATAGCCATTGTAACTGCAGGACAAGGATTATTCAGAATTTTTGTTTATTGTAGGATTGGGATTATTCTGAGCCTTTATGACCTGTAGGATTATGATTATTCCGAGTCTTTATGACTTGTAGGACTGGGATTATTCAGAGTCTTTATATCTGTAGGATTGGGATTAATCGGAGTCTTTGTCACTGTATGACTAAGGTTTTTCCAAACATTTTAAATTCAGAGTGTTTACAACTGTAGAACTGTGATTATTATTATTTTTAGCTGGAGGAATATTGGTGAGGTTTGACTGTAGGATTGGGATTACCCAGTGTTTATGGTTGTAGAGCTGTGACTGTTTGGAATGGACAGACAGACAGACAGACAGACAGACAGACAGACAGACAGACAGACAGACAGACAGACAGACAGACAGACAGACAGACAGACAGACAGACAGACAGACAGACAGACAGACAGACAGACAGACAGACAGACAGACAGACAGACAGACAGACACTTTATTGATCCCGAAGGAAGCTTAGCACCGTTTATGACCGTGAGATTAGGATTATTCATCCTGTTTATAGCTGTGGGATTGGGATTGTTCAGAGCCTTTATGATGGTAGGACTGGGATCATGTTGAGTGTAGATTATTCTGTATAGTAATAAGACATGGTGTTTTGATCGTTCCTCATCATCGTTTCTGTCTCTGTGTTTGCGGCAGGTCTGCGTGGGCTGGGGATGTGTGAGCTGGAGGAGCTGCTGGAGGAGGTGGAGAGGGAGATCCGCCGCTACTCGGAGGAGCTGATCGAGCAGCTGGCTCTGAGGGACGAGCTGGACTTCGAGAAAGAGGTGAAAAACGGCTTCATCTCCATCCTCATCGACGTGCAGAACAGACAGAAGGAGCACAGAGAGATGATGAAGAGGAGGAGGAAGGTGAAGAGCACCGTGGGGACGCAGAGGAACGAGCGCTCACACCTGCCTGGAACTGTGAGGACAATCACACACTGATTCAGTCCACCTTACACAGTTATTGACTCACAGAGACTCGCCACTAATCTGACCAGGATGATTCTGATTCAGTGAATCATAATCTCAAATCTCAAGGTGTAATTCAGAATTATTTCCAATGAATATGCGATATAGACAATAAAAACAATACGTTATATTTTGGTACATTATTTATGTTTGAAAGTAACCCATTAATTATTTTTGAGCAAATGTAGAGTCATCACTAAATCTGACCTCACAGTGATTCAGTATGATTCTGATTCAGTGAATCATCAAGATTTCACTAGGTTTCTTTGTTGTGATTCAGATTTATTTCCACTGAATAAACCAATGTTACTGCAGTGTAGACAATAAAAGCACTACACTATATTTTGGGACACGATTTATGTTTGAAAATATAAGTCTGACCTCACAGTGATTCAGGATGATGCTGATTCAGTGAATCATAATCTCAGATCTTAAGAGGGCACTAGATTACATTGGTGTGATTCAGAATTATTTACATTGAATACATCGATGTAACCGGGATATAGACGATAAAAACAGTACACTGTATTTTGGGACATTATTTATGTTTGAAATTAACCCATTAATTATTTTTTGAGCAAATGTTGAATTGTTATCAGTGCTAATATTCCAAATTCATTACACTCGATACACAATTTTCAGGAAAAACATCGGTTCCCTCAGGTTTTACTGAGGGAACACAAACCCGTCTGAGACAGAAGTAGATCTTCAGAGTGCTGAACGCAGATCCCATCACTTCACTCTTTCTCACTGTTGTCTCTTCGCTTTCTCTTCCTTCACTCCTTCAGTCTGTGGCACACATTCATACACCGTGTCGCTAAAAGTGTCCAGACACCAAGATCGAAGGTTATACTAGGGGGTTTCTACCACTTCACTGCAGCAACTGCCCTTCTGAGAAATCATAAATACCAATCCAGCTCATCCTGAAGAAGTTCAGCAGAGCTTCAGATCTTCAGCTCAACCTACAGGACTGCAGTGGAGCTTTATCACTCAAATTCATCCCAAACGTTTCCAGTAAAGTTCCAGCTCAGTGCTGAGGGTAACGTCCCTGCTCTGACTCATCCCAGAGGTTTTCAGTGGAGCTTCATGCCTCAAACTCATCCCAGAGGTTTTCAGTGGAGCTTCATCCCTCAAACTCATCCCAGAGGTTTTCAGAGGAGCTTCATGCCTCAAACTCATCCCAGAGGTTTTCAGTGGAGCTTCATCTCTCAAACTCATCCCAGGGGTTTTCAGTGGAGCTTCATGCCTCAAACTCATCCCAGGGGTTTTCAGTGGAGCTTCATGCCTCAAACTCATCCCAGAGGTTTTCAGTGGAGCTTCCTCTGTCCGAGTGTTCTATAGCGATTAGAGTCATGTGAAGAACCGGGTCCTTAAAGAAGCCCAATCTGTCAGTTACACCATGTGTCTGGATACTTTTAGACATACAGTGTCTTGTTTTTTTTTTTTTTTTCCTTTTCTGTAACTGTTTTTGCTTTCTTCTCACCTCTTCTCTCTCTCTCTCTCTCTCTCTTTTCATCTTTCTCTCTTTTCATCTTTCCCTCTCTCTCTCTTTTTATCTCTGTCTCTCTCTCTCTCTCTTTTCATCTCTCTCTCTCTCTCTTTTCATCTCTCTCTCTTTTCATCTTTCCCTCTCTCTCTCTTTTTATCTCTGTCTCTCTCTCTCTCTTTTCATCTCTTTCCTCTCTCTCTCTCTCTCTCTCTCTCTCATCTCTTTCTCTCTTTCCTCTCTTTTCTCTTCCTCCTTTCTTCTCTCCTTCCTTTCACCTCTCTCTTTTATCCTTTCACTGCTCTCTTTCCTCCCTCTCTCTCTCCTTTCTTCTCTCCCTCCTTTCACCTCTCTCTCTCCTTTCTTCTCTCCCTCCTTTCACCTCTCTCTCTCTCTCTCTTTCATGTCTTTCATCTCTTTCTCTCTTTCCTCTCTCTTTTCTCTCCCTCCTTTCACCTCTCTCCTTTCTCCTTTCACTGCTCTCTTTCCTCTCTTTCCTCCCTCTCTCCTTTCTTCTCTCCCTCCTTTCACCTCTCTCTCTCTCTCTCTCTCTCTCTCTCTCTCTCTCTCTCTCTCTCTCTCTCTCTCTCTCTCTCTCTCTCTCTCTCAGCTCTTCAGTATGGAAGGTTTTTCCACTGTAATTCAGAACAGCCTCCGTCAGACATTCGGGGGCTCCGGAGGGGACAGACAGGTTACCTCCTCTGCTCCTCAACCATCACCCCATCTCTCCTTTCTTTTATTCATCCCTCCACTTCTCTTTCCTTTCCCAGCAGTGCT
>NC_051214.1:1261378-1278218 GCF_015220715.1 Pygocentrus nattereri
TTTTTAGAGTCGCTAGCCGCTCAGCGATTAGTCGACATCGACACGACTTTCATCACAACTGTCGAATTTAAAACAATCTGAAGTCGTGCAGCCCCAACAGGGTTAAAGCTCAATATTAGACTCGCTGTCCTGCAACGTCCTTTCAGTGCGCAGTGTTAGCTCACTGTATGTATGAAGCACTAATCATATTTCAACTGCTAAACAATCTCAGAATTCGGAAGATCCAATGACGCTTGGCGGGAAAACACAAGAAAAAACATATCGGCTTTGAAATGCTTCCGTTTACCACAGGACGCCATGGAGGTGAACGCTGGAAATCAGCTCAGACCTAAAGCTCCTATCAGGCAGTGACTTCAGAGGCCTGTAGTCTGTATTTGGTTCTGTCTGTCTCACCAAGCAGGACTTCCTGTTGACCGTCAGCGTCATTGCAATTTACAAGGAACACCTAATCAGAGACCGCCTTATATAAACCAGTCAGGGACGGCCTTATATAAACCAGTCGGGGACGGCCTTCTGTAAACCAGTCGGGGACGGCCCTCTTTAAACCAGACAGGGACGACCCTCTTTAAACCAGACAGGGACGGCCCTCTTTAAACCAGACAGGGACGGCCCTCTTTAAACCAGACAGGGACGGCCTTCTTTAAACCAGACAGGGACGGCCTTCTTTAAACCAGACAGGGACGGCCTTCTTTAAACCAGACAGGGACGGCCTTCTTTAAACCAGACAGGGACGGCCTTTAAACCAGACAGGGACGGCCTTCTTTAAACCAGACAGGGACGGCCTTCTTTAAACCAGACAGGGACGGCCTTCTTTAAACCAGACAGGGACGGCCCTCTTTAAACCAGACAGGGGACGGCCTTCTTTAAACCAGACAGGGACGGCCTTCTTTAAACCAGACAGGGACGGCCCTCTTTAAACCAGACAGGGGACGGCCTTCTGTAAACCAGACAGGGGACGGCCTTCTGTAAACCAGACAGGGGACGGCCTTCTGTAAACCAGACAGGGGACGGCCTTCTGTAAACCAGACAGGGGACGGCCTTCTGTAAACCAGACAGGGGACGGCCTTCTGTAAACCAGACAGGGGACGGCCTTCTGTAAACCAGACAGGGGACGGCCTTCTGTAAACCAGACAGGGGACGGCCTTCTGTAAACCAGACAGGGGACGGCCTTCTGTAAACCAGACAGGGGACGGCCTTCTGTAAACCAGACAGGGGACGGCCTTCTGTAAACCAGACAGGGGACGGCCTTCTGTAAACCAGACAGGGGACGGCCTTCTGTAAACCAGTCGGGGACGGCCTTCTGTAAACCAGTCGGGGACGGCCTTCTGTAAACCAGTCGGGGACGGCCTTCTGTAAACCAGTCGGGGACGGCCTTCTGTAAACCAGACGGGGACGGCCTTCTGTAAACCAGACGGGGACGGCCCTCTGTAAACCAGACGGGGACGGCCTTCTGTAAACCAGACGGGGACGGCCTTCTGTAAACCAGACGGGGACGGCCTTCTGTAAACCAGACGGGGACGGCCTTCTGTAAACCAGACGTGGACGGCCTTCTGTAAACCAGACGGGGACGGCCTTCTGTAAGCCAGACGGGGACGGCCTTCTGTAAGCCAGACGGGGACGGCCCTCTGTAAACCAGACGGGGACGGCCTTCTGTAAACCAGACGGTGACGGCCTTCTGTAAACCAGACGGGGACGGCCTTCTGTAAGCCAGACGGGGACGGCCCTCTGTAAACCAGACGGGGACGGCCCTCTGTAAACCAGACGGGGACGGCCCTCTGTAAACCAGACGGGGACGGCCCTCTGTAAACCAGACGGGGACGGCCCTCTGTAAACCAGACGGGGACGGCCCTCTGTAAACCAGACGGGGACGGCCTTCTGTAAAACAGGGACGGCCTTTTCTAAACCAGACAGGGACGGCCTTTTCTAAACCAGACAGGGACGGCCTTTTCTAAACCAGACAGGGACGGCCTTCTCTAAACCAGACAGGGACGGCCTTCTCTAAACCAGACAGGGACGGCCTTCTCTAAACCAGACAGGGACGGCCTTCTGTAAACCAGACAGGGACGGACTTCTGTAAACCAGACAGGGACGGCCTTCTCTAAACCAGACAGGGACGGCCCTCTGTAAACCAGACAGGGACGGCCCTCTGTAAACCAGACATGGACGGCCCTCTGTAAACCAGACAGGGACGGCCCTCTGTAAACCAGACAGGGACGGCCCTCTGTAAACCAGACAGGGACGGCCCTCTGTAAACCAGACAGGGACGGCCCTCTGTAAACCAGACAGGGACGGCCCTCTGTAAACCAGACAGGGACGGCCTTCTTTAAACCAGACAGGGACGGCCTTCTCTAAACCAGAGAGGGACGGCCTTCTCTAAACCAGAGAGGGACGGCCTTTTCTAAACCAGACAGGGACGGCCTTCTCTAAACCAGACAGGGACGGCCTTCTCTAAACCAGACAGGGACGGCCCTCTGTAAACCAGACAGGGACGGCCCTCTGTAAACCAGACAGGGACGGCCCTCTGTAAACCAGACAGGGACGGCCCTCTGTAAACCAGACAGGGACGGCCCTCTGTAAACCAGACAGGGACGGCCCTCTGTAAACCAGACAGGGACGGCCTTCTCTAAACCAGACAGGGACGGCCTTCTGTAAACCAGACAGGGACGGCCTTCTGTAAACCAGACGGGGACGGCCTTCTGTAAACCAGACGGGGACGGCCCTCTGTAAACCAGACGGGGACGGCCCTCTGTAAACCAGACGGGGACGGCCCTCTGTAAACCAGACGGGGACGGCCCTCTGTAAACCAGACGGGGACGGCCCTCTGTAAACCAGACGGGGACGGCCCTCTGTAAACCAGACGGGGACGGCCCTCTGTAAACCAGACGGGGACGGCCCTCTGTAAACCAGACGGGGACGGCCTTTTCTAAACCAGACGGGGACGGCCTTTTCTAAACCAGACGGGGACGGCCTTTTCTAAACCAGACAGGGACGGCCTTTTCTAAACCAGACAGGGACGGCCTTCTCTAAACCAGACAGGGACGGCCTTCTCTAAACCAGACAGGGACGGCCTTCTGTAAACCAGACAGGGACGGCCTTCTGTAAACCAGACAGGGACGGACTTCTGTAAACCAGACAGGGACGGCCTTCTCTAAACCAGACAGGGACGGCCCTCTGTAAACCAGACAGGGACGGCCCTCTGTAAACCAGACATGGACGGCCCTCTGTAAACCAGACAGGGACGGCCCTCTGTAAACCAGACAGGGACGGCCCTCTGTAAACCAGACAGGGACGGCCCTCTGTAAACCAGACAGGGACGGCCCTCTGTAAACCAGACAGGGACGGCCCTCTGTAAACCAGACAGGGACGGCCTTCTTTAAACCAGACAGGGACGGCCTTCTCTAAACCAGAGAGGGACGGCCTTCTCTAAACCAGAGAGGGACGGCCTTTTCTAAACCAGACAGGGACGGCCTTCTCTAAACCAGACAGGGACGGCCTTCTCTAAACCAGACAGGGACGGCCCTCTGTAAACCAGACAGGGACGGCCCTCTGTAAACCAGACAGGGACGGCCCTCTGTAAACCAGACAGGGACGGCCCTCTGTAAACCAGACAGGGACGGCCCTCTGTAAACCAGACAGGGACGGCCTTCTCTAAACCAGACAGGGACGGCCTTCTGTAAACCAGACAGGGACGGCCTTCTGTAAACCAGACAGGGACGGCCTTCTGTAAACCAGACAGGGACGGCCCTCTGTAAACCAGACAGGGACGGCCCTCTGTAAACCAGACAGGGACGGCCCTCTGTAAACCAGACAGGGACGGCCCTCTGTAAACCAGACAGGGACGGCCTTCTTTAAACCAGACAGGGACGGCCTTCTTTAAACCAGACAGGGACGGCCTTCTCTAAACCAGACAGGGACGGCCTTCTCTAAACCAGACAGGGACGGCCCTCTGTAAACCAGACAGGGACGGCCCTCTGTAAACCAGACAGGGACGGCCCTCTGTAAACCAGACAGGGACGGCCCTCTGTAAACCAGACAGGGACGGCCCTCTTTAAACCAGACAGGGACGGCCCTCTTTAAACCAGACAGGGACGGCCTTCTGTAAACCAGACAGGGACGGCCTTCTGTAAACCAGACAGGGACGGCCTTCTGTAAACCAGACAGGGACGGCCTTCTGTAAACCAGACAGGGACGGCCTTCTCTAAACCAGACAGGGACGGCCTTCTGTAAAACAGGGACGGCCTTCTGTAAACCAGACAGGGACGGCCCTCTTTAAACCAGACAGGGACGGCCCTCTTTAAACCAGACAGGGACGGCCCTCGTTAAACCAGACAGGGACGGCCCTCTTTAAACCAGACAGGGACGGCCTTCTGTAAACCAGACAGGGACGGCCTTCTGTAAACCAGACAGGGACGGCCTTCTGTAAACCAGACAGGGACGGCCTTCTGTAAACCAGACAGGGACGGCCTTCTGTAAACCAGACAGGGACGGCCTTCTGTAAACCAGACAGGGACGGCCTTCTGTAAACCAGACAGGGACGGCCTTCTGTAAACCAGACAGGGACGGCCTTCTGTAAACCAGACAGGGACGGCCTTCTCTAAACCAGACAGGGACGGCCTTCTCTAAACCAGACAGGGACGGCCTTCTCTAAACCAGACAGGGACGGCCTTCTCTAAACCAGACAGGGACGGCCTTCTGTAAAACAGGGACGGCCTTCTGTAAACCAGACAGGGACGGCCTTCTGTAAAACAGGGACGGCCTTCTCTAAACCAGACAGGGACGGCCTTCTCTAAACCAGACAGGGACGGCCTTCTCTAAACCAGACAGGGACGGCCTTCTGTAAACCAGACAGGGACGGCCTTCTCTAAACCAGACAGGGACGGCCTTCTCTAAACCAGACAGGGACGGCCCTCTGTAAACCAGACAGGGACGGCCCTCTGTAAACCAGACAGGGACGGCCTTCTCTAAACCAGACAGGGACGGCCTTCTCTAAACCAGACAGGGACGGCCTTCTCTAAACCAGACAGGGACGGCCCTCTGTAAACCAGACAGGGACGGCCCTCTGTAAACCAGACAGGGACGGCCTTCTGTAAAACAGGGACGGCCTTCTTTAAACCAGACAGGGACGGCCTTCTGTAAAACAGGGACGGCCTTCTCTAAACCAGACAGGGACGGCCTTCTGTAAACCAGACAGGGACGGCCTTCTGTAAACCAGACAGGGACGGCCTTCTGTAAACCAGACAGGGACGGCCCTCTGTAAACCAGACAGGGACGGCCCTCTGTAAACCAGACAGGGACGGCCTTCTGTAAACCAGACAGGGACGGCCTTCTGTAAACCAGACAGGGACGGCCTTCTGTAAACCAGACAGGGACGGCCTTCTGTAAACCAGACAGGGACGGCCTTCTGTAAACCAGACAGGGACGGCCCTCTTTAAACCAGACAGGGACGGCCTTCTGTAAACCAGACAGGGACGGCCTTCTGTAAACCAGACAGGGACGGCCCTCTTTAAACCAGACAGGGACGGCCTTCTGTAAACCAGACAGGGACGGCCTTCTGTAAACCAGACAGGGACGGCCTTTTCTAAACCAGACAGGGACGGCCTTCTGTAAAACAGGGACGGCCTTTTCTAAACCAGACAGGGACGGCCTTCTCTAAACCAGACAGGGACGGCCTTCTGTAAACCAGACAGGGACGGCCTTCTGTAAACCAGACAGGGACGGCCTTCTGTAAACCAGACAGGGACGGCCTTCTCTAAACCAGACAGGGACGGCCCTCTGTAAACCAGACAGGGACGGCCCTCTGTAAACCAGACAGGGACGGCCCTCTGTAAACCAGACAGGGACGGCCCTCTGTAAACCAGACAGGGACGGCCCTCTGTAAACCAGACAGGGACGGCCCTCTGTAAACCAGACAGGGACGGCCCTCTGTAAACCAGGGACGGCCTTCTTTAAACCAGACAGGGACGGCCTTCTTTAAACCAGACAGGGACGGCCTTCTCTAAACCAGACAGGGACGGCCTTCTCTAAACCAGACAGGGACGGCCCTCTGTAAACCAGACAGGGACGGCCCTCTGTAAACCAGACAGGGACGGCCTTCTCTAAACCAGACAGGGACGGCCTTCTCTAAACCAGACAGGGACGGCCTTCTCTAAACCAGACAGGGACGGCCTTCTCTAAACCAGACAGGGACGGCCTTCTCTAAACCAGACAGGGACGGCCTTCTGTAAACCAGACAGGGACGGCCTTCTCTAAACCAGACAGGGACGGCCCTCTGTAAACCAGACAGGGACGGCCCTCTGTAAACCAGACAGGGACGGCCTTCTCTAAACCAGACAGGGACGGCCTTCTCTAAACCAGACAGGGACGGCCCTCTGTAAACCAGACAGGGACGGCCCTCTGTAAACCAGACAGGGACGGCCCTCTGTAAACCAGACAGGGACGGCCTTCTGTAAAACAGGGACGGCCTTCTTTAAACCAGACAGGGACGGCCTTCTGTAAAACAGGGACGGCCTTCTCTAAACCAGACAGGGACGGCCTTCTCTAAACCAGACAGGGACGGCCTTCTCTAAACCAGACAGGGACGGCCTTCTGTAAACCAGACAGGGACGGCCTTCTCTAAACCAGACAGGGACGGCCCTCTGTAAACCAGACAGGGACGGCCCTCTGTAAACCAGACAGGGACGGCCCTCTGTAAACCAGACAGGGACGGCCCTCTGTAAACCAGACAGGGACGGCCTTCTGTAAACCAGACAGGGACGGCCTTCTGTAAACCAGACAGGGACGGCCTTCTTTAAACCAGACAGGGACGGCCTTCTGTAAACCAGACAGGGACGGCCTTCTGTAAACCAGACAGGGACGGCCCTCTTTAAACCAGACAGGGACGGCCTTCTGTAAAACAGGGACGGCCTTTTCTAAACCAGACAGGGACGGCCTTTTCTAAACCAGACAGGGACGGCCTTCTCTAAACCAGACAGGGACGGCCTTCTCTAAACCAGACAGGGACGGCCCTCTGTAAACCAGACAGGGACGGCCCTCTGTAAACCAGACAGGGACGGCCCTCTGTAAACCAGACAGGGACGGCCCTCTGTAAACCAGACAGGGACGGCCCTCTGTAAACCAGACAGGGACGGCCTTCTGTAAACCAGACAGGGACGGCCCTCTGTAAACCAGACAGGGACGGCCCTCTGTAAACCAGGGACGGCCTTCTTTAAACCAGACAGGGACGGCCTTCTTTAAACCAGACAGGGACGGCCTTCTCTAAACCAGACAGGGACGGCCTTCTCTAAACCAGACAGGGACGGCCCTCTGTAAACCAGACAGGGACGGCCCTCTGTAAACCAGACAGGGACGGCCTTCTGTAAACCAGACAGGGACGGCCCTCTTTAAACCAGACAGGGACGGCCTTCTGTAAACCAGACAGGGACGGCCTTCTGTAAACCAGACAGGGACGGCCCTCTGTAAACCAGACAGGGACGGCCTTCTGTAAACCAGACAGGGACGGCCTTCTGTAAACCAGACAGGGACGGCCTTCTGTAAACCAGACAGGGACGGCCCTCTTTAAACCAGACAGGGACGGCCTTCTGTAAACCAGACAGGGACGGCCTTCTGTAAACCAGACAGGGACGGCCCTCTTTAAACCAGACAGGGACGGCCTTCTGTAAAACAGGGACGGCCTTTTCTAAACCAGACAGGGACGGCCTTTTCTAAACCAGACAGGGACGGCCTTCTCTAAACCAGACAGGGACGGCCTTCTCTAAACCAGACAGGGACGGCCCTCTGTAAACCAGACAGGGACGGCCCTCTGTAAACCAGACAGGGACGGCCCTCTGTAAACCAGACAGGGACGGCCTTCTCTAAACCAGACAGGGACGGCCCTCTGTAAACCAGACAGGGACGGCCCTCTGTAAACCAGACAGGGACGGCCCTCTGTAAACCAGACAGGGACGGCCCTCTGTAAACCAGACAGGGACGGCCTTCTGTAAAACAGGGACGGCCTTCTGTAAAACAGGGACGGCCTTCTTTAAACCAGACAGGGACGGCCTTCTGTAAAACAGGGACGGCCTTCTCTAAACCAGACAGGGACGGCCTTCTGTAAACCAGACAGGGACGGCCTTCTTTAAACCAGACAGGGACGGCCTTCTGTAAAACAGGGACAGCCTTCTGTAAACCAGACGGGGACGGCCTTCTGTAAACCAGACGGGGACGGCCTTCTGTAAACCAGACGGGGACGACCTTCTTTAAGCCAGACAGGGACGGCCTTCTGTAAACCAGAGGGGGACGGCCTTCTGTAAACCAGAGGGGGTCAGCTGTTCTTGGTTCCTTTTTTACGGTGTTTGTTATGTCTGGGACATCCAGTCTGTTTTATTGCTGTAATGCGCACCAGCACCGCCAGAGGAGGCGCTTCATAAACACTTTATACATGTTTACAGTGTAAATCATTCGTCCTTCCTTTTAACATGAGCTGAAACTCAGTCAAAGGTGCTTTGTGAGACAGGCAGACCGTGTGTGTGTGTGTGTGTGTGTGTGTGTGTGTGTGTGTGTGTGTCTCTGCCTTATTCGTCTCCCTCTCTTCCTCCATTCTTTGTCTCATTCTGTCTTTATTCTCTTCTCATTAATTCTCTTCTCATTTCTCAGCTGTTACCCTTTTTAGATTAAAGTGATGTTTCAGCCAGTAAGGAAATCCTCCCCCACCCATTTTCCCAAAATGTGGACGGTCAGCCTCGGAATATTTCATGTTCATGTTTAGTTGTAGTGCTGGAGCCGTGAGGCTAATATAGCTAACACATTAAAGACAAATAAACAAATAAACACATTGCCATGCTAATTAGCATGTTGTAACTGTACTAGCTACATTAGCCTCGTAGCTCCAGTGCTACCAAACGTGAAGTACTAGCTGCATTAGCCTCGTAGCTCCAGTGCTACCAAACGTGAAGTACTAGCTGCATTAGCCTCGTAGCTCCAGTGCTACCAAACGTGAAGTACTAGCTACATTAGCCTCGTAGCTCCAGTGCTACCAAACGTGAAGTACTAGCTGCATTAGCCTCGTAGCTCCAGTGCTCAGAAGCATATCGCGGCTGATTGACTGCGTTTGGGGAGTAAATCTGACTTTTTCTGTAGGTCTGTTATGTAAAGTGGCTGTTAAGTTCGCTCTGCTGTGACTAACCAGTTGCGTGTTGTTCCTTCTGTTCTGCAGTTTTGTGTCCCACATAGACGCAGCAGAACCTTCCCGAAGGATCCAGCGTGTGGGATTGCGTGGTTCTGGACTGAGGCAGTTTCTTCTTCTTCTTCTTCTACCGTTCTTCCTTCTCCTTCACATCAGCCAGAGATTCTCCTAACAGCTCCTGGTTTATGTATCCGGCTGTGTTTTAACGGACTAGTGTGCGGTTCTCGTTATTTTTCCTGTATATTCTGTAGGTCTCGTCGTGCTTAGCCGGTGAACGGTGAGCGGTGGGGGTTTTGCTGAGTCCGTGTGGCTCAGCGTGGTGGGAGCTGGTATGAAGCTGCATGCCGTGCATGGGTTTCATATTTACATGTTTGTTTATCCTCGGTCTGACTTCCCGTTGGGCGACGCCCTCCAGAACCGAGTAACAGAGAGCAGACTGCAGCCAATCGGGAAGCGTCAAGCTGAACTGATGCTAATACTCACACGTCACCTGTAAACAAGCATGACGTAGCCTAGCGTAGCCTAGCGCAGCTATAGCCTTAGTGTAATGAATATTTCATAGCAATATCGAGGATGTTTTCCCTTTTAAAGCGGTAGTTTGGCAGAACACTGACTCTCTTGCTCCTTAGGCCAGAGGTTTTCCATCAGCCGTTTCCTGCTTGGTGTCTAGCGTCTGCTAGGCTAAAGTAGCTACAGAATGGAAGGTTAGCCCAGCGGTAGCGCCGGCAGTAGCCGTATGTTGTATAGTGTCATAATCAGGTCTGTTTGAGATTATCTATTATGTCCCGGCTGAGTTTTTTTGCCAAACTGTCGCTTTAAAACTACTGCGTTTTCCTGAGTGATCAGGTGTTTCATATGAAAGTAGTGGCGGGGAGGCCGGCGCACGCTGCGTACTAAAGGAATCGTGTTTTAGCTGATTAGCTTTGATCTTTTGTATTAAACAATGACATTTCAGAGATTTGTAGTTTTGATAATATAACTTGCCACAAAAAAAACAAACAAACCAACAAACAAATTTCCAAAAAAAAGCGTCTTGGGCTGCGTTCACACAGCTGGTACAAGAGGCCCGGATCGGGTCTTCTCACCAAATCCGATTTGTTTGTTTGGCTGTTCAGATTATCTTCTGAATGTGGTCTGTATGAGAGGTCAGTCTGAACAGATCAGCTCCTAAACCGACCCGCATGCGCAAAGGAACAGAGCTTCACGCGGCTCGTCCAGAGGTAAACAATCACAACTGCCAACGAACGCCTGGCGCTCCCAGAGCTTCAGTGTCGTCTTCACCAGCATCGCAGAAGCAATTATGAAGTCCCGGTGTTTGACAGCTGGACTCACCCAGAGTGCGTTTGAGTTCGCCATGAAAAGGGCCCGGTATTCGGCCACCGCCACTTCTTTAGTTTGTGTCCTCAGATTCTTTTAAGCCGCAGCCTCGGTTTGGTTCGAAACCTCTCCGAACCCGGAGCCGCTGTGGTGAGTCTCCTCGATTTTTTTTTTTTTTTTTTTTTTTTTTTTTTTTTTTTTGGTACAGAAACATCAGCCTAAATATTTCTGAGCAGTGCGAAATGATGACCAATGTCGAGTTGGACTGACGTAAAAGTCGCATGAATTCCGATCTGGCCGTTCAGACCGAGTTTCATCGCCACAGATCGGATACGGGTCGGATTTCAGTGCCACATATGAAAGCACCTGAAATCGGAATTGAAATCGTCAGATTCGGTTTGTTTATCTGTTCACACAGACACACATCTGTGTTACATATGAGGGAAAAGATCAGATTTGGGCCTCTTCTACCTGCTGTGTCGTGTTAAGATCATCTTATCCGGGAGAGAGAGCGTTCAGAGTGATGCTCGCTCTACCGTTCAACAGTTGTTTGGGAAAGCCAGCCCAGATAAGGAGGAGCCCGAGGCAGAAAGAGGAAAGTGCAGAGCTGGATCTGCAGCTAGAACGTCTGTTTGTGGTTCACATATCAACCCATATTTATTAACCCATTCATGTCCAGCAACTGAATTTAGTGTGGGTTTAAAGTGCTGAAATGTAGTGTATTTATACTTTAAATAACAACAGGAATTTTTAGATTCAAAGCACCTTATGGCTTGTGACTCACTCGGGTTCTCCACTAGGCGGCGCCATTACCAGTCAAGCAGCTTCAGTGACCCGGAGTCTTTGTTCTGATTACATGAAGTTGTCGTAGTTCTATCTGCAGTCAGTTTTTGATTTTGTAATGTTTTTTGTTAATAAAAATCAGTTTTTTAATTCAAAGAGTTTGATTAATTGGAAGCATTTCTTAAGGTCTGATTGATCAAATGTGGAAGGTAATTCAGCTTTTAGGATATGGACATTAATGGGTTAATTGGGAATTCCTTTTTTGTAAATTGGGATCCCCCCCACCCCCCCAGCTTAATGTGTGTATTTGTTCTTCTGTGAATAGAACAGCTCAAATCCGCAAATCATAAATGAGGAAAATATGGTGGAAATGTTTAGAGGATTATTTTCAGTGAATATTCCCCTTTAATGATCCCAAACGCTGAATAGGAAGTGTGGATTTCGGCTGATGAAGTCATGCTTATTGCCGAGTCAGTCGGTGGGCCGCGTCGTTAAAGAAGGCCTGTTTATTTGGAGATCCTGACTGCGAGGCTGTGTGGTCAGTGAGGTGCTGGTACAGGGGAGGTCAGTGGGTGTAAGGTGAAGAACTACTGGAGATGTTTTTCAGCCTGATCTCTGTCTGCTGCTTCTCTACTGTACAGTTAACTGACCCGGACAGTCATTTCAACACGTTTCCCTCGACTTAAAGAGCAGAAAACCTGTTCGCTCAAAATGTTTGAAAAGGAAGCCAGTGGGCAGGTGCTTGACATCTGTTCATAGTTGAAGTCAGTTTATTTGAAACCTAGTTATATTACAAGCCAGCGGGCAGTTGCTTGAAACCTAGTTATATTACAAGCCAGTGGGCAGTTGCTTGAAACCTAGTTATATTACAAGCCAGTGGGCAGTTGCTTGAAACCTAGTTATATTACAAGCCAGCGGGCAGTTGCTTGAAACCTAGTTATATTACAAGCCAGTGGGCAGTTGCTTGAAACCTAGTATATTACAAGCCAGTGGGCAGTTGCTTGAAACCTAGTTATATTACAAGCCAGTGGGCAGTTGCTTGAAACCTAGTATATTACAAGCCAGTGGGCAGTTGCTTGAAACCTAGTATATTACAAGCCAGTGGGCAGTTGCTTGAAATGCAGTTATGTCAGAAACCAGTGAGAAGTTGCTTGAAGCACCGATACATTAGAAGACCTCTGTCAATTTCTTGACATTTCTTGGTTGCAGTAGAAGTCAGTGGGCAGTTGCTTTAAATACAGTTAGAACAGAAGCTAATGGGCAGTTGCTGAAGCAGATGCCCACTGACTCGAGTTACAAACACTTTTGAAGTCGTCTTTTTTAAAATAAGACTGAAGGGAAAGGTGATGAGATTACTGACCGTGATGATCAGCTTCATGCCACAGATGCAGCAGATTGAGAATCAGTTGAAAAAGCTGGATTATTCCTTTAATTCAGTAACTGTTGTAGTAGTTTAGCCAGCGGTCAGTGCTGAGTGAAGTGAGGGGGTTTGGTACGTCCTGATGAGGTCATGAGAAGAGCTGAAATAGTGATTTAAGATTTGAGTCCACAAGACTCCGATTTAACCCAGTTTTCCTGTAAATTAAAGGATCAAGTGGGTTGTTTGAGTGGAGACTAAGCTGAAACCCGTGAGTTTAGTTGCTGTCCAGGCCTGATCTGTTGCTCTGATCTTTAAGTCCAGACCATAAGGTTGGTCAACAGAGATCATTAGAGCTGTAAAAGCAATTTTAGATTAAATTTAGACTGTTTGTGCTCATGTTGATACTAGGCTTCAGTGTTAGCTGGTCAGATGTTTCACAAAGCAGTGTTTTCAAAGTGAGCCGGTTAACTGGAGCCCAGAGTCAAGCCTGTCCACTATGGAAGGCTGTGTTAGTGTTAAACTGGTGCTGTTCTGATCCATTAATCAATTACAGAAGTGGCCCGCCAGTAAGGGGCACTCCTGTTGGTCAGTGCTCACTGTGGGTTCTAGCTAACCAGCTGAACTGCGTTTCTGCTGGGTGAAAAATCCACCACGTGTTCCTCCTCAGCAGGTACACAGCACCCTATACTCAGGTACTAACGCTCTACGTGCTCTTATGGAGGTGATTAAAGACACAGTTCAGCCGTACATGCTAATGTTGGCCATGAATGGAAGCCAGTAGTCACCAAATTAGCATGCGTTTCAGTAATGCTAATCTCTGACCATTCACTTTCATTCGTTGTTAGCAGTGTTAGCATTGATGACCGAACTGGTCCTTTAAGCCTTCATAAAGGTGCTATAAAGCCTGCATAATTTTTTTTTTTAACAAAATAAAAGAACAAGCATTAACCTTTAAGTATGATGCAGCCAGCTGTTTGTGGTTCGCACACATTGCAGCCATGCTAAGAGCTAAAGCTGGTCTTCAGTACATGTTTATGAGTTCTCTATGCAGGCTCTCTGAAGTGTCGCCCTCGGTTCTCTTATGCATTACAGGGAGGGCTCGATGTTAGCGTCTCTAATAATTTCAACCCACACGCTTGTAATCCAGCCAGTTTGTGTAACGATAGTTTAGTGAAAACTCAGATTTTCTCCCTTTTAACTCGTCTAGTCGGTCAGCCAGGTCATGTCTGGTGTCTGTAGTTGTAGCACTGGAGACTAATGGTGGTTGGTATAGTGTAGTGGGTATATAGTGGTTGGTTAGTGTAGTGGGTATATAGTGGTTGGTTAGTGTAGTGGGTAACACCTCTGCCTTCTACACTGCAGACTGGGGTTCAATCCCCCACCTGGGTAACCGCCCTACACTATACCAATAAGAGTCCTTGGGCAAGACTCCTAACACCACCTTCACCTACTACACTAGACTGGGGTTCAGCGCCCCGCCTGGGTAACCGCCCTACACTATATAAATGAGTCCTTGGGCAAGACTCCTAACACCACCTTCACCTACTACACTGCAGACTGGGGTTCAGCGCCCCGCCTGGGTAACCGCCCTACACTATACCAATAAGAGTCCTTGGGCAAGACCCCTAACACCACCTGAATGAAAGAATTTTCAGAATTCACAAATTCTGTAAATTGAATTTTCACCAAACTGTCGTTTTAAGGTTGCCTGACCTTCGTTGCAGTTACAGTGATGTGAGGTTTCCATGGTTTCTAGTGAGTTCAGCTGCTTCCATCTCTCCTGTTACCAGCGTAGCAGAAGATTTTAAAGGTACAGTCAGGATTAAAACACGAGATTGTGGAAATTTAATGTTGGTGAGGGGAGAAACTTATAAATAAAAGATAAAGTTAAGTGAAAAAAGGGAGGGAATAGAACAACACAAATTCTGAAGAAAAAAAAAATAATAGTAAATTGATAAAAACGGTACAAGACACAAAAACAATTTTATGAAGTCAAGCACAATTAAAAACAAAGGTCATACTGAAATATTGAAAACTATTGAGGTCAGATACTGAGTTGAGGTCAAATATCAGAACAATCAGAAGATGAGCAGTGGACAGTCTGATTTCTGTGAATAACAACAACAATAGTGCTAATAATAATCATAAAAATATTAAATAATTAAATAACCAAAATGGACTTTATAGCATGTTCATATATGCAATTAATATCAAATGCAAACAAAATGAGATTTAAATATTCTGTTTAGGATGTAAACGACCATCGTCCGCACAAAAAAAAGACATTTCTTCTTGTTTAAATCCTGATCGTACAGATTTTCAGTAGCCGATTCTGGAGTAGCGTCAGCAGCAGCACAGGGACGATCGTCTGTAGCGGTTTTGTGTTAGATCTTTTAGCATGTGGTGTCCAAAGTTAAGACTTACCTTTCTGTGAACAGCCGTGTTTCTCTGTGTTTATCTTCTACAGTAGCGGTCTTGTGTATCGTGTCGGACTCCCGTCGCAGCTGCATGCACTTTTATTTTTCTCTAACTCTGAGACTTAAACGGAGTGAAAGGCCAAAAGGGAAGGTGCGGACTTCCTGAGCACTACGTTACAGCTGGAAAGCCAGTGAGGAACTACGCCTCCCATGATGCTTTACAGAGTGCCGAGTTAATGTGTCATCACGGTGGGAGATGTACCTCTCCAGGCTCCGCCCACACGTGTTTTTACATAGCTACTGTCGTGAAGTTGGACAAGCTTTTACAGTTCGCTGGTACAAAATCCCCATCCTACATTTAGAGTCGGTTATTCATTCAGCCTAATGAGAAACTGTAGAACAGACTCGGTTTATATCACAATACCTACATTTAGAGCCGGTTATTCATTCAGTCTAATGAGAACTGTAGAACAGACTCGGTTTATATCACAATACCTACATTTAGAGTCGGTTATTCATTCAGTCTAATGAGAAACTGTAGAACGGACTCGGTTTATATCACAATACCTACATTTAGAGTCGGTTATTCATTCAGTCTAATGAGAAACTGTAGAACAGACTCGGTTTATATCACAATACCTACATTTAGAGTCGGTTATTCATTCAGCCTAATGAGAAACTGTAGAACAGACTCGGTTTATATCACAATACCTACATTTAGAGTCGGTTATTCATTCAGTCTAATGAGAAACTGTAGAACGGACTCGGTTTATATCACAATACCTACATTTAGAGTCGGTTATTCATTCAGTCTAATGAGAAACTGTAGAACGGACTCGGTTTATATCACAATACCTACATTTAGAGTCGGTTATTCATTCAGCCTAATGAGAAACTGTAGAACGGACTCGGTTTATATCACAATACCTACATTTAGAGCCGGTTATTCATTCAGTCTAATGAGAAACTGTAGAACGGACCGGTTTATATCAACAATACCTACATTTAGAGCCGGTTATTCATTCAGTCCTAATGAGAAACTGTAGAACGGACTCGGTTTATATCACAAGTACCTACATTTAGAGCCGGTTATTCATTCAGGTCTAATGAGAAACTGTAGAACGACTCAGGTTTATATCACAATACCTACATTTAGAGCCGTTATTCATTCAGTCTAATGAGAATTACTGTAGAACGGACTCGTTTTATATCACAATACCTACATTTAGAGTCGGTTATTCCATTCAGTCTAATTAGAAACTGTAGAACGGACTCGGTTTATATCACAATACCTACATTTAGAGTCGGTTATTCATTCAGCCTAATGAAAACTGTAGAACAGACTCGGTTTATATCACAATACCTACATTTAGAGTCGGTTATTCATTCAGTCTAATGAGAAACTGTAGAACAGACTCGGTTTATATCACAATACCTACATTTAGAGTCGGTTATTCATTCAGTCTAATGAGAAACTGTAGAACGGACTCGGTTTATATCACAATACCTACATTTAGAGTCGGTTATTCATTCAGTCTAATGAGAAACTGTAGAACGGACTCGGTTTATATCACAATACCTACATTTAGAGTCGGTTATTCATTCAGTCTAATGAGAAACTGTAGAACGGACTCGGTTTATATCACAATACCTACATTTAGAGTCGGTTATTCATTCAGCCTAATGAGAAACTGTAGAACGGACTCGGTTTATATCACAATACCTACATTTAGAGTCGGTTATATCATTCAGTCTAATGAGAAACTGTAGAACGGACTCGGTTTTATATCACAATACCTACAT
>NC_051214.1:1278318-1280818 GCF_015220715.1 Pygocentrus nattereri
GATCGTACAGATTTTCAGTAGCCGATTCTGGAGTAGCGTCAGCAGCAGCACAGGACGATCGTCTGTAGCGGTTTTGTGTTAGATCTTTTAGCATGTGGTGTCCAAAGTTAAGACTTACCTTCTGTGAACAGCCGTGTTTCTCTGTGTTTATCTTCTACAGTAGCGGTCTTGTGTATCGTGTCGGACTCCCGTCGCAGCTGCATGCACTTTATTTTTCTCTAACTCTGAGACTTAAACGGAGTGAAAGGCCAAAAGGGAAGGTGCGGACTTCCTGAGCACTACGTTACAGCTGGAAAGCCAGTGAGGAACTACGCCTCCCCATGATGCTTTACAGAGTGCCGAGTTAATTGTGTCATCACGGGGAGAGGTACCTCTCCAGGCTCCGCCCACACTTGTTTTTTACATAGCTACTGTCGTGAAGTTGGACAAGCTTTTACAGTTCGCTGGTACAAAATCCCCATCCTACATTTAGAGTCGGTTATTCATTCAGCCTAATGAGAAACTGTAGAACAGACTCGGTTTATATCACAATACCTACATTTAGAGCCGGTTATTCATTCAGTCTAATGAGAAACTGTAGAACAGACTCGGTTTATATCACAATACCTACATTTAGAGTCGGTTATTCATTCAGTCTAATGAGAAACTGTAGAACGGACTCGGTTTATATCACAATACCTACATTTAGAGTCGGTTATTCATTCAGTCTAATGAGAAACTGTAGAACAGACTCGGTTTATATCACAATACCTACATTTAGAGTCGGTTATTCATTCAGCCTAATGAGAAACTGTAGAACAGACTCGGTTTATATCACAATACCTACATTTAGAGTCGGTTATTCATTCAGTCTAATGAGAAACTGTAGAACGGACTCGGTTTATATCACAATACCTACATTTAGAGTCGGTTATTCATTCAGTCTAATGAGAAACTGTAGAACGGACTCGGTTTATATCACAATACCTACATTTAGAGTCGGTTATTCATTCAGCCTAATGAGAAACTGTAGAACGGACTCGGTTTATATCACAATACCTACATTTAGAGCCGGTTATTCATTCAGTCTAATGAGAAACTGTAGAACGGACTCGGTTTATATCACAATACCTACATTTAGAGTCGGTTATTCATTCAGTCTAATGAGAAACTGTAGAACGGACTCGGTTTATATCACAATACCTACATTTAGAGCCGGTTATTCATTCAGTCTAATGAGAAACTGTAGAACGGACTCGGTTTATATCACAATACCTACATTTAGAGCCGGTTATTCATTCAGTCTAATGAGAAACTGTAGAACGGACTCGGTTTATATCACAATACCTACATTTAGAGTCGGTTATTCATTCAGTCTAATTAGAAACTGTAGAACGGACTCGGTTTATATCACAATACCTACATTTAGAGTCGGTTATTCATTCAGCCTAATGAGAAACTGTAGAACAGACTCGGTTTATATCACAATACCTACATTTAGAGTCGGTTATTCATTCAGTCTAATGAGAAACTGTAGAACAGACTCGGTTTATATCACAATACCTACATTTAGAGTCGGTTATTCATTCAGTCTAATGAGAAACTGTAGAACGGACTCGGTTTATATCACAATACCTACATTTAGAGTCGGTTATTCATTCAGTCTAATGAGAAACTGTAGAACGGACTCGGTTTATATCACAATACCTACATTTAGAGTCGGTTATTCATTCAGTCTAATGAGAAACTGTAGAACGGACTCGGTTTATATCACAATACCTACATTTAGAGTCGGTTATTCATTCAGCCTAATGAGAAACTGTAGAACGGACTCGGTTTATATCACAATACCTACATTTAGAGTCGGTTATTCATTCAGTCTAATGAGAAACTGTAGAACGGACTCGGTTTATATCACAATACCTACATTTAGAGTCGGTTATTCATTCAGCCCAATGAGAAACTGTAGAACGGACTCGGTTTATATCACAATACCTACATTTAGAGTCGGTTATTCATTCAGCCTAATGAGAAACTGTAGAACGGACTCGGTTTATATCACAATACCTACATTTAGAGTCGGTTATTCATTCAGTCTAATGAGAAACTGTAGAACAGACTCGGTTTATATCACAATACCTACATTTAGAGTCGGTTATTCATTCAGTCTAATGAGAAACTGTAGAACAGACTCGGTTTATATCACAATACCTACATTTAGAGTCGGTTATTCATTCAGCCTAATGAGAAACTGTAGAACGGACTCGGTTTATATCACAATACCTACATTTAGAGTCGGTTATTCATTCAGCCTAATGAGAAACTGTAGAACGGACTCGGTTTATATCACAATACCTACATTTAGAGCCAGTTACTCATTCAGTCTAAAGGGATTGTTACCAGCAGTAGCTAGACAGGATGCTCTCTGTGGGCGGGTCCGGGACAGGTCAGTTGCAGAGCAGGCCAGGGTTTATTGACCCTGAAATACGAAACATATCAGCACTGAGCGCCATTTCAGGGT
>NC_051214.1:1300818-1335818 GCF_015220715.1 Pygocentrus nattereri
AAGTACTTAAAGAACCCGTTAAAGTTCTCCCGCCGTGGCCAGTCAGAGCGGGTAGTGCGGGACGTTGATGTGCTGGTGGAAAGGCGCGTGCGCACCGTAGATCAGGTCCGAGGGGGCGTGGCTTAATCCTGTGCACAGCGGCTCGTGGTTGCTCAGCACCGTGGACAGATACTTGGCCTCCTCCGTCAGCCTCTTCACCTCCTTCCTCAGAGCGGCGTTCTCCTTCTCCAAATTCTCGCTCTCCTGCGCAAGAACACAGCGAGAACCAGCGTTAACTAACAGCCCACATGACGGCTCAGCCAAAGTCACATTCGGCCCAAATGCAGTCGATTAGCGGAGGTGTCTGCAGCACGGGCTACAAGGCTAAGCTAACAAGTAACAGGAGCTACAAGGCTAAGATAACAAGTAACAGGAGCTACAAGGCTAAGCTAATAAGGCTAAGCTAACAAGTAACAGGAGCTACAAGGCTAAGCTAACAAGTAACAGGAACTACAAGGCTAAGCTAACAAGTAACAGGAGCTACAAGGCTAAGCTAACAAGGCTAAGCTAACAAATAACAGGAGCTACAAGGCTAAGCTAACAAGTAACAGGAGCTGTAATGCTAAGCTAACAAGTAACAGGAGGATACAAGGCTAAGCTAACAAGTAATAGGAGCTAACAAGGCTAAGCTAACAAATAACAGGAGCTACAAGGCTAAGCTAACAAGTAACAGGAGCTGCAAGGCTAAGCTAACAAGTAACAGGAGCTGCAA
Organism: Pygocentrus nattereri; assembly: GCF_015220715.1. Lineage (NCBI taxonomy): Eukaryota > Metazoa > Chordata > Actinopteri > Characiformes > Serrasalmidae > Pygocentrus > Pygocentrus nattereri. The sequence goes on from NC_051214.1 coordinate 1,301,570, forward strand.
GGCTAAGCTAACAAGTAACAGGAGCTGTAATGCTAAGCTAACAAGTAACAGGAGCTGTAATGCTAAGCTAACAAGTAACAGGAGCTGCAAGGCTAAGCTAACAAGGCTAAGCTAACAAGTAACAGGGGCTTGTAGTAAATTAGCATCACTCATCTCCTCTGGTCATATGTAATAATACTCAGTGCTGCAGACAGGGGGCGCCAAAACACAGAAAACTGGAGACACGGCGGAGCGTCCACACGCTGCACACACAGGCCCTCAGTGATTAGATCAGCACGGGACGTTCTAGCAAACAGAACGATGAGTAATACTGATAAGAACAGACTGATCTAATACCCTGAAGTGCTTTGTGTAGACGCTGGTTCTTCACAGAAGCATGAGCCCTCAGAGAACCATTTGCATTTGCATTAAGGGGTTCTTTCCATGGTGAAATGGTTCTTCAAAATGATGGAAAATGTGTTGTATATGGTTCTATATAGAACCTTTTTGAAAATGGTTCTATACAGCACCAAATAGGAGTTCTTCTATTGTCACAAACTTGACACCGTAACTAAAGCAGAACCCTTTTTGCTGCTATATTGAACCATTTTCAAAAAGGTTCTATATAGAACCATATACAGGCATACAGAAGATGGTCCTACAGGGGTTTTGTTGTAAAGACAATGGTTCTACATAGAAACTTGATCCCTCGAAGAACCATTTGCATTTAATGGTTCTTTTCACGCTGCAATGGTTCTACAGACTGATAGAGAATGCATATGGTTCTATATAGGACCAAAAAGGGTTCTTCCACCATAACAAATCTTGGAAATGTTCCACCAAACTGATATTCAGTGATCTTCGCTACATTCTAACCAAAAATGGTTCCATATAGAACCCAACAAAATGGTTTCATGAGTTGAAACAGCAGCAGAACGTTTAGAAATAAATGTTTCTAAAACTGTGTTCCGAGCGTTCAGATGCTTCTCTAAGTGTTTGTGGTTCTGTATAGAACCACTGCCTTTACTAAAGAACCCTTGAAGAGCCCCTTTTTTGAGGGCTGCCTAGTAAGTGCAGTTCTAAGGGAATGATGCTTCATAGCAGTCTTATAAATGGAGCACATGTATCATATCAGTTACTTTATAAGACGCCGCATGTCATGTTGCGTGATATAAGCTGTTTATTAATGCTTAAGTACTGATTTTTATATAGGTTATTTCATGTTTATGCACGTGTTATGAAGCCTCTATGCAGGCAGCCTTCAAAGAAAGTTACCAACTACAACTTTTCCCAGAAAAAAGACATTATACCTTCATTTTAAACGTATTTTTAAAGAGTAGGGGAAAAAACCTGTGTGGGGTTATGAAGGGTTATAATCAGCCAAACACCAGCCTTGAATATGGACCAAATATGCAAACCGTTCATTTAAATTTCCGCATAATTAACCGGTTCAGATGTAAACTGAGCAGTTATGAGCGGTTTGGTGTGAAACGCTCTGCTCTAGAGAAACTGACCGGGTCAGAACCGTTCCCAGTGGTGGTGATAGGAACCAGACGTCCCTCTAAAAGCTCCTTACAGAAAGTTCCTACATGAACTGGTTCTGAATTCACTGCATTCTTAGCAACAAGGGTTCTACAAACTACCCAAAAAAGGTTCTTTGGCTTTGGCAATTTTTGCTAAGGGGATCTATATAGAACCATCTATAACACATTATCTGTCAATCTGAGGAAGCATTTCATGATTTGAGGGTGCGTCAAGGCTTCTTTGGTAGAACGTTCCAAGAACCACCCTGCGTGATTAAAGGGGTCTGTGCATCATAAAAAGGATTCTTCTACAGTTACAAACTCAGTCGTGTAACAGCAGAAGAACCCTTTATTGGACCCTTTTCGAAAAAACAGCTCTGTATAGAACCATCTACAGCACGTCCTCTCTCAATCTGAAGAACCATGTGATGATGCAAGAGACCCTTCAATCATGCAAAGGGTTCTTTGGGTGTTCATGGTTCCATAAAGAAGCACGTCTTTACTGAAGAACCCTCGAAGAACCCTGTTTTTTTTAAACACCCTGCTAGTAAAAGGCTGGACCCCCTTTTTCCTTCAGAACTGTCTTAAATCTTCGTGTCAGACTTTCAACAAGGTGTTGGAAACGTTCCTCAGAGATTCTGGTTGGTTATTTGAGTTCCTGCTGCCTTTCTATCATCTGGAACCAGTCTGCCCATTCTCCTCTGACCTCTCACATTCTCTGACGTTCTCTGTAAACCCTAGAGATGGTTGAGCGTGAAAATCCCAGCAGATCAGCAGTTTCTGAAATACTTTTTCATGTACTTTTATGTACACACGTTTTTTCTCAGACCATTTTCCCATCGTTAATATTGCATACGGACACTCAGAACCCATGTGTGGGTTGACTGGTGGTTCTGGATAGTAAATAAAGTGGCTGTATCAGTGCTGCGACCCCTGTTTCCCATCACCACCACTGTAAAGACGTCAGAGTGGGCAAGTTTCTCTGCAGAAGTGCTGCTGGAATCCACCTTTAACGGCGGCTGCATCAGCGTCTGGCGGCATTTAGGCCCCGGCAGGACGACCCTGTGTCCGGCGCGCCTTAGGTGTTCGTTGTAATCTACGTTCGGGGAAAGCGGCGCTTTCTGGTAAGCCGTCTCTCTGATGGGGGGATGACGTTGGTGCCGAGGCGCGTGCCGGGCTGCAGAGGGAGAGGCAGGGCGAGTTCCCGCCAGCTTTATTTTGCAGAGACACCTCAGAGGCCGCAGACCGGCCGAGCCTCTCCGCTGCCTTCCAGTTAGCGTTAGCGTTAGCGCCTGGGGTATGCCCCTGTGACGCACGTCACTCGGGCGTCGTCCTGCCCACGGGCCTCAGCGAGCCTTACCAGAAATGACAGCAGAGCCCCCCCCGCGCGGCCCACGCTCAGCTTTCTCACCCTGCAGCCCCGCCGCGAAGACGCGGCTCAGAGAAGTACTACAGGAAACGTGTCATACGGAGGGAAAATTCAGCTTCCTGTTTATCATGCACGGCCACGAAGAGAGAAACCACACTGAGCGCTCGCAGAGAAGGCCGCACACACACACACACACACGCACACACACACACACACACACACACACACACACTCTCACTGCCTTCGATTACCCTCGCCCATCTCACAGCTGTAGTCCAGCTCTGATGCCCATTTGTTCCAGATCACGTTCCAATTGGGCCGCGCAGGCTTAGGGGCGGCCGATACGCCGATACTTCATCGCCATCGAGATATTTTTTTTTTTGGACTATCGTGACACAAAATGCGTGTTTAATTAATAAGACAGCAAAACCGGTCCTGCTCAATGGGACTTAGCGAGTGTGAAATATCGAGTCATAACAGCTTCTTAAATGCGACACTATTTCACGTTGCACTCCCTTCAAGGTCGTACATGATAATAAAATATCCGATTAAATGCACTCATTACAGACATTTCATCTGCCTACAGTAAGATATGACGTATAATATTGAGTATTTAGCACAGGTACATTGTCAATAAGTATATGTGCGTGTTTTGTATCCACACGACACAGAAGGTTATTTTGATCATGTGTTCGTTGTCATATCTGAAAGGCCTTTAATCAGATAATAGGAAAAAAAAGAAAAATGAAATGAACGCATTTCCTAGCACCCGTTATCATCACGAGCGCCGCGACTCGTTTCCTGATAATCGACTCCTACTTCACCCTCGTTCAGAGGAAACCTGACTAGGTTGTGGTCGAGGATCCTCTGATAGAATACTGAGAAATGACCGCTGGGGAATTTAAAGAGGTCAGCAGGAAATATCAGTGCCTCGCCGCCTCTAGTAGCCGTAAGCAACGTGAGGGTTAGCATCATGCTAATTGGTGGGGTCATCATGCAGCAAGTCTACTAGAGATTGCTGTATGCAGTTAGCATCATGCTAATTGGTGGGGTCATCATGCAGCAAGACTGTTGAAGATTGCAGTATGCAATTAGCGCCATGCTAATTGGTGGGGTCATCATGCAACAAGTCTGTTGGAGATTGCTGTATGCAGTTAGCATCATGCTAATTGGTGGGGTCATCATGCAACAAGTCTGTTGGAGATTGCTGTATGCAGTTAGCATCATGCTAATTGGTGGGGTCATCATGCAACAAGTCTGTTGGAGATTGCTGTATGCAGTTAGCATCATGCTAATTGGTGGGGTCATCATGCAGCAAGTCTGTTGAAGATTGCAGTATGCAATTAGCGCCATGCTAATTGGTGGGATCATCATGCAGCAAGTCCACTAGAGATTGCTGTATGCGGTTAGCATCATGCTAATTGGTGGGGTCATCATGCAACAAGTCTGTTGGAGATTGCTGTATGCAGTTAGCATCATGCTAATTGATGGGGTCATCATCCAGCAAGTCTACTAGAGATTGCTGTATGCAGTTAGCATCATGCTAATTGGTGGGGTCATCATGCAGCAACACGCTGGTTTTCTAACAGCCGTGTTTGCTGTCATAGTCCTTTTAGCACTGGAGCTAAGAGGCTAACATAAGGGATGCTTACACGCCATTAGCATCATGCTAACCACATGCCTAAGGCAAGTCAGTCTGAGGTTATTTAGCGACTGAACGTGGTCCGAGGCGCCAACGCTAACTAGCAGGTGGCGCTTCCGCTACAAGCTACATTAGCCTTGTAGCTAATGTAGGCCATGTGCATGTATGGGCTCATTTTAAAATATTTAAATTTATGCCAATATGTGTCAGCATATTGAAATGTGTTTGCATATGTAAATTAAATATGCGTCGATTTTCATTATTTACATATCTGTCAGAATTATTTGTACATGTTTACACACTATATACCGTATATTTCTGAGGGGGGATGGGGGGGGGGGGGGTACTGTGCGTACTCTCTGCTGCGCTGTGGCTTAACGTGCACTTGAGCTGTAGCGATGAGAGCTCAGCAGCAGGGCTTCTCCAGGTGCCGTCATTGGGAACCACTTTTGCGAAGGTTCTCAGAGTAACGACCACGACCGCAGACGGCGAGGAAGACGGGGCGGGGAGCGAGGGGCGGTGGTCGGCTCAGTAGATAGTGAAAGGACATGAGTAATACCGCTCCTCGACGCCCAGTCATTGAGCGCTGCGCAGCGAGAGAGAGAGCGAGCGGTTCGGCTTTGAGTAAGAGTCCGAACGCGCAACCGTGAGCTTGTGTGTGCTCGGCAAACACAAAGCTGTCGCTGAATGATGCATGAGGCAGCGCCGCTGAGAGTCTGAGTCAGAAGAGGCGCAACAAGTCCTGTTTTTGTATCCGCAGAGGTGATGCAGACGAATCAAGAGGCGATGAACGCGCCCAGTAATGACAATAATAACAATAACAGCGATAATGATGATACTAATGACTAAGAGAGCGGATCGTTTTTATCTCCGAAGCGCGGAAAGTGAAGGGAACAGGCAGGGACAGAAGTGTAAGCACTTTTCTGACTAGATGCACAATCGTGAGGTTCGCCACGGTTGCTCTCCCACGCGGTGTAATTAATGCCAGAATCGGAGGCAAACACGGCCAGAGCCACAGCCAAGTGTGAAATTCGACAGAAGCCATGACGCATCGCCACATGCTCACCAGCGATCCATGTAAATATACGGCAGGACAAGAGCCCGTGCCGCTGCTAGCTCATTAGCTTCGCCGTTGCCTTTGGTAGCCCCGTTAGCTGAGATGGCCATGCAGGAGCACCTCTGAAAAGTTGTAAAAAGGTTCCTGGCTTGGACCTTATGACCTTAAGGTCATGGTCCTTATGTGGTGCAGAACTATCGCATTACTTTAAAAGGCCTCAGCTACCAAAAAGGCTAAAAAGCGGGTCGAAAGAAGAAAGAACCCTCGTTGCTGCCCTCATGCATTATAAGACTGCATGGGTAACATGACGTTATGATTACAACTAATCTTGGCACAGCCAAAAGTATGTGGACACCTGACCATCACCCCTCTGCAGGCTTGTTGGACGTCCTATTCCAAATCCATGGGGATTGATGTGGAGTTGCCCCAGCTTCCACACTCCTGGGAAGCTTTCTGCGAGATGCTGGAGAGAACTTGTGCCCATCCGGTCTAAAAAAAAAATTTGTGAGGTCAGACACCAATGTTGGACGAGAGGGCCTGGCTCACAATCTCCGTTCTAGTTCACCCCAAAGGTGTTCAGTGGGGTTGAGGTCAAGGCTCTGTGGGGGCCACTGGAGTTCCTCCACACCAAGCTGGAAAAAGCTTATGGAGCTGCTTTGTGCACAGGGGCGCTTCCCCAAACTGAAGACACAAAGCTGGAAGCTTAATTGTGTAAAATGTCTTTGCGCTGTAGCATCAACATCACCCTTCACTGGAACTGAGAGCCCAAACCCTGAAAAACAGCACAGCTCATCATCCCTCCTCCACCAAAATTTACTGCTGGCTCTGCATTCCGGCAGGTAACTTTTCTCCTGACATTCACCAAACCCAGATTCATCATCAGACTGACAGATAGAGAAGCTGATTCGTCACTCCAGAGAACATGTTTCTACTGCTCAAGAGTCCAGTGGTGGCGCTTTACACCCCTCCAGCTGACAATCGGCATCGCGCATAGTGATCTTAGGCTTGTGTGCAGCTGCTCGGCCATGGAAACACATTTGGTCAAGCTCTCAACACACAGTTCTTGTGCAGATGTTGCTTCCAAGGACAGTTTGGAAAGCTGTAGTGAGTGATGCAACAAAAGATAAGCAACTTAAATGCACTTCAGCACTTTGGTCACCGCGTCGTGGCTGAGCTGTTGTTGCTCCTAGAATCCTCCACTTCCCAATAGTAGCACTTACAGTTGTCCGGGGCAGATCTAGCAGGGCAGAAATTCCACAGGCTGACTTGTGATGAAGGTGAAAATGGCACATTTAAAGTCACTGAGCTCTTCAGTACGCCTCTATCTACTGCCAGTGTATTGGAGATTGCATGGCTATGTGCTTGATTTTATACAGCTGCTGACAGTGGACGTGATTGAAATGCTTGAAATCAATAATTAGGAGAGGTGTCCACATACTTTTGGCCATATAGCGTATGTCATAATGTTTGATGGCAAAAGAGCTCATGGGTAATGGGAACATGACACGGTTATAATACTGAAGAAAATCAGTCCTGACAGCCCAGGCCAGTATATGACATCTGCCGTGACATGTTAACGGCAGGCTTATGTCAGTGTTATATCACAGTGTTTGAGTGAAGTGTTACCGACTCATGCCTTTTCACATCTCTGGGATTTGCACACTGAGCACAAAACTGCATGTGTGCTAATTGGAGGCGAAGACCAATGTCTAGCAATACCAACACGGCTGTTTACAATGTTGACGAAGATGATCGTGACTTGGCGGCCTCCCTTGAGCGTGTGGCACAGCCGTCATGAATTCTGCCATGGTGAGAGATCCATTGTGGAGGGAGCTTCACACAAAGGCATTAAATCCTGAGATGTGCGCTCTGACTCACATCCACGCGAGCAGGAAAAAGCTTACTGGTTTAGGTGATAGCACAGATATTAGCAGCACACAGAGGGACACACAGCCGAAACTGGTAATTGGTAGGTGTTTGTCTTAAAAGCGCGGGGTGCGAGATTCAGACGTGGAATATAGTAAACAAAGCCCTGTTTTCATTACTGTATAATCACCTGTTTGCATTAGCTCAGAATGAGCACGTCGCATCTACATAGTGAGCAGCTCCTCTTCCAACAGAGGCTGCCACAGTAGCCCAGAATGGGCAAACCAACCGCCTCTAGAGGGCGCCTTTCGCATTTTTACCCTCAGGCAGCGCCTTGAATTTTGAGGCGCTGTAGCTCCGGTTGGAAGACGTAGCAAGAAGAAGAGTTAGCGGAGCTGCCAGAGCTGCTCACCATTTCATATTGTTAGAAGTTTGAGATCTCAAATTTTGTCAAACTTATTTTTTAGCACAAGAAAAAGCGAGAAAGGGTGAATCATCACCGTCAAAGAAGAGAAGACGTGAAGAAGATCAACAAATTCGGGACAGATGATGGCAGGAAAAATGACGGCCACCACAGGTTCTACTACACACTTAGAAAGGGAGGGGTGAAGGAGAGGGATTCAGCTGGGTGCAGTCTGCAACCTCACCACTAGATGGCAATTAATATGACATATTTCACCTTTAAGTGAGTAACTGAGGCTGCCTCTTCACATGAGCTAATGGTTAATGAGCCAGCACTCAAGCCAGACAGATTACAGTAAGGATTTTGCAAGAGCTTGTTTCTAATCAGTGGACAATGCGCCAACATGTTTGGCTGCTCTCTGGATTTGTGTGGACAGACCAGGTGTGTCAGGTGTTGAGATGCTCTCACCAGGTGCAAGCTGTCAGCCTTCTGCGTTTGCCTCAGCCTGCTCTTCTGGGCCGCGATGCGATTCTTCTCTCTCCTCATCACCTTCCTCATGTCGTCTGATGAACCCTGGACAGACAAAGTCATTTTATTTACCATCCAGAACCACCAGAGAACCTACACAAGTCTTCTGAGCTTATATGGAATGTTGATGATGGAAAACAGTGGAAAATCTGGAATAGTGAGTTTTCTTTGGGGACTATTTTGCCGCACAGCGCCCTGCATGTCTCCCTCCACCATGAATGGAGTTGAAGTTCTCTAAACTCTCATAAAACAGCGTCTCAGTCATCAGGCAGTGAATTCAGAACCAGTTCATGTAGGAACTTTCTGTGAGGAGCTTTTAGAGGGACGTCTGGTTCCCATCACCACCACTGTGAGGAGCTTTTAGAGGGACGTCTGGTTCCCATCACCACCACTGTGAACGGTTCTGACTTGGCGAGTTTCTCTAGAACAGAGCGTTTCACACCAAACCGCTCTGAACCGCTCAGATAGCATATCAACCATCTAATTATGCAGAAATTTTGATATTTGAGTTCCCCTTTGAGGTCAGGCGAGCAAAACAGTCAGCATGATGATTCTTCAGGCAGCCTATTACTCATTCATAGCATAACCTATGGAAAAACTGTGAGCGCAGTTCAATTCAACTTTGATAAAAACACACAAAAAGGAGCAAAAATCAAATGATTAATTAAAAAAATAACGCTAATAAATGCCGTCCAGTCAGCTGCCTGCTGTAGTGTATGCAATCGGTCTAAACCCGTCAAATATTCAGAAAAGAGTATCACTGTGAGATTTATCACAATAATGTTGAAATATCATCATATTGCCCAAATATACATGCTCAATAAATGAAGCGCACTGCAAAAAGTGATCTCTTATCAAGTGAAATGATCTTAAACGAGTCTGTGTGTCTAATATTTCCCGTTCTGAGATGGTTGTGCACTTGTTAGAAGATTATCCAGCTTGTTTCTAGAATTTTGTGCTTGTTTTTGGTCATTTTATCTCACTACACTGGCGGATCATGCTGCTGGTGTCTGCCAACGTACTGAGATAATTTTACTTGTTAAAATGACTTAAAACAAGTAAAAAGTTGACTAGAAATGAGATAAACCATCTTAAATTAAGCCTACAAGAATCTAAACATGAGAAATGTCAGACGTCTTTACCCCCTGCCGCACACGTTACGAGAGTAAATTAAAAGCTTCACTTTCTCGCAGTGACTTTTCTTGCAATTCAAAGACATACAAAAGTGAGCAGGGCTCCTTTCGGATTATGTTGCCTTGAGGCAAAATTGTGAGACTATGGGAAACAATGACACAGAGCCATGTTCCCTGAAGTGGTGAGACCTGGCTGACTGACTGGCTAAATCCGGTCTGTCGCACAGTGTTGCTTCTAGGCAACAAACCTATATCAGCAAATTCTCATAACAAATAAAAAAACTTGACACTGAATGTTGAAAAGAGGTTTACATGTGCGCTAAGAGAGAGTACGACCAAGCACATGCTTTTTACTGACTTGCTCAAACTCTTCCCATCCCTGTTGTCCCTATTATTGTCTTTAAACATGAGTAATATGTGTAAAGTGAGGAAAATGAGTTTGTTGCCCTGAGGCAACATCGTGCACTGGAGGCTTAACTGCATTTCAGATCATTTTGCTTGACAGGACACCCGCTTTTGCAATTACACCTCAAACGCTGAATTATGCATGAACCTTCAGCGGAATTACCTGTAAAAGATCTCGACCTGAAGGTCGTATAACGTACTATCCACCAAACTCCCACCCACAGCAGCGGGTACCTGCACCAAAACCACATCACCTGCTGTTTATCTGAGAAAGGTCTGACGTTGTTAAAGGTGATAAGTTTTTCCCTGAAGTCTGAGGTCGTGTGTTAGTGTGTGTGTTAGTGTGTGTGTGTGCAGTGACGTTCATCTGCTGAAACCCACAACAACAACATCAGAGCACCTTTTCCATCTGAAACTTCCCCACAGGCGGACCCTCAGACGGAGAGCGTGTGCGTGTGGGCGCAGGCGCTGCTCTAAAGGGATACTTCACTGATCTCAGGTGGAGGAGCTGGTGGGTGTAATAAGAACAGCAGTTTGGTTTTTCGCTGTTTTTAATTTGTATATGTGCTGCTTTACGAGGCCTAGCTAACCCCATGAGGTCCATGAGGTCCATCATTATTTGCTTTTTTGCTGTTTTTGTAGCTTTATGTTAGATTTTCATAATTTTTGCACATATTTCGCAAAAAGAAAGCACAGCATTCACCCTATTAACTCTGCTAACAACTAATCAGCTGTAAATAGAGTCATTCAGACGTCTTTACAATGGTGGTGATGGGAACCAGGCGTCGCCATGGCTACAACACAGATATAGACACTTTATTTACCATCCAGAACCACCAGAGAACCTACACGAGTCTTCTGAGCTTATATGGAATGTTGATGATGGAAAACAGTGGAAAATCTGGAATAATGAGTTTTCTTTGGGGACTATTTTGCCGCACAGCGCCCTGCATGTCTCCCTCCACCATGAATGGAGTTGAAGTTCTCTAAACTCTCATAAAACAGCGTCTCAGTCATCAGGCAGTGAATTCAGAACCAGTTCATGTAGGAACTTTCTGTAGGAGCTTTTAGAGGGACGTCTGGTTCCCATCACCACCACTGTGAGGAGCTTTTAGAGGGGGACGTCTGGTTCCCATCACCACCACTGGGAACGGTTCTGACTCAGCGAGTTTATCTAGAACAGAGCGTTTCACACAAAACTGCTTAGAACCGCTCTGTTTAGATGATAAACCTGAATTATATTCAAATTTTGAAAAATCAGTGGAATTCCCCTTTAAGGCCTGAGGGTCTGTATACAGGCCCAAACTTTGGTTTCTCGCTTTTAGAACTACATTACTTACATGTTTGACAGCGGTTTCTACATGATATACACAACTCAGTGTTTCATCTATTATTGTGTTTTTTTCTCTAATATTTAATGTTTAGCATCATGTTTTATAGTTTACTAAAGTCATTGGTGTGAAGTGGTTCAGACGTCTTTACAGTGGTGCTGATGGGAACCAGGCGTCGCCATGACTACAACACAGATATGGGCATTTTATTTACTATAATGACTATGAAATTTAAAGATTTGTCAGATCAAAAATGAAGGATTAACCTTTTCCCTGAAGTCTGAGGTCATGTGTTAGTGTGTGTGTGTGTGTGTGTGTGTGTGTGTGCGCAGTGACGTTCATCTGCTGAAACCCACAACAACAACATAAGAGCACCTTTTCCATCTGAAACTTCCCCACAGGCGGACCCTCAGACGGAGACAGCCTGTATGGGCTGGGGCTGGGCAGTGTGACAGGATATATCGTTATCGTGACGGATGATGTCACGACACATGGCAGCTTCTCTGATCATGTCGTGTATCGTCAGAGCTTGTAGACTCTGACCAACTGCATGATTCGGTGCAAAGAGAGCGAAACGAGTCCAATTTCACTGGATTCAGCGCCGCACACTGAACGGAGCACTGCTGGCTCTTTCTCTGTTCCAGCTGATCAGACGGCTAAAACAATATGACGTCATGTGCTGAGAAAATTTACTGATTGATTACCGATCAGCTAGTATGATTGGCAGCAGTTGTATTAATGCTACTCAGAGCTGATTGGTTAGCGTTACTGCTACTCAGAGCTGATTGGTTAGCGTTACTGCTACTGAGAGCTGATTGGTTAGTGTTACTGCTACTGAGAGCTGATTGGTTAGAGTTACAGCTACTGAGAGCTGATTGGTCAGTGTTACTGCTACTGAGAGCTGATTGGTTAGTGTTACTGCTACTGAGAGCTGATTGGTCAGAGTTACTGCTACTGAGAGCTGATTGGTTAGTGTTACTGCTACTGAGAGCTGATTGGTCAGTGTTACTGCTACTGAGAGCTGATTGGTCAGAGTTACTGCTACTGAGAGATGATTGGTTAGTGTTACTGCTACTGAGAGCTGATTGGTTAGCGTTACTGCTACTGAGAGCTGATTGGTCAGTGTTACTGCTACTGAGAGCTGATTGGTTAGTGTTACTGCTACTGAGAGCTGATTGGTTGGCGTTACTGCTACTGAGAGCTGATTGGTCAGTGTTACTGCTACTGAGAGCTGATTGGTCAGAGTTACTGCTACTGAGAGCTGATTGGTCAGTGTTACTGCTACTGAGAGCTGATTGGTTAGCGTTACTGCTACTGAGAGCTGATTGGTTAGAGTTACTGCTACTGAGAGCTGATTGGTCAGCGTTACTGGTACTGAGAGCTGATTGGTCAGAGTTACTGCTACTGAGAGCTGATTGGTTAGTGTTACTGCTACTGAGAGGTGATTGGTTAGAGTTACTGCTACTGAGAGCTGATTGGTTAGTGTTACTGCTACTGAGAGCTGATTGGTCAGAGTTACTGCTACTGAGAGCTGATTGGTTAGCGTTACTGCTACTGAGAGCTGATTGGTTAGTGTTACTGCTACTGAGAGCTGATTGGTCAGAGTTACTGCTACTGAGAGCTGATTGGTTAGAGTTATTGCTACTGAGAGCTGATTGGTTAGTGTTACTGCTACTGAGAGCTGATTGGTTAGTGTTACTGCTACTGAGAGCTGATTGGTCAGTGTTACTGCTACTGAGAGCTGATTGGTTAGTGTTACTGCTACTGAGAGCTGATTGGTTAGTGTTACTGCTACTGAGAGCTGATTGGTCAGCGTTACTGCTACTGAGAGCTGATTGGTTAGTGTTACTGCTACTGAGAGCTGATTGGTCAGAGTTACTGCTACTGAGAGCTGATTGGTTAGTGTTACTGCTAATGAGAGCTGATTGGTAGCGTTACTGCTACTGAGTGCTGATTGGTTAGTGTTACTGCTACTGAGTGCTGATTGGTTAGTGTTACTGCTACTGAGAGCTGATTGGTTAGTGTTACTGCTACTGAGAGCTGATTGGTCAGTGTTACTGCTACTGAGAGCTGATTGGTTAGTGTTACTGCTACTGAGAGCTGATTGGTTAGTGTTACTGCTACTGAGAACTGATTGGTTAGTGTTACTGCTACTGAGAGCTGATTGGTTAGTGTTACTGCTACTGAGAGCTGATTGGTCAGAGTTACTGGTACTGAGAGCTGATTGCTTGGCATCACTATATTTTGATCATATTTTGATTTAATTTTGTGAGTAAATAAGACAAACAGCTGCTGATACTAACAGTCAGGTAAATGAACTGACTTGCTCAAGCTATAAAGACAAAAACAGACAGGTTAGTATTTTTATCGCTGCTGAGATCTTCATGGAAAAACCCAGTTTCCCTCTGAAACCCAGTTTAAGCTGTGCTGCCAGCACAAAACAACAACAGCAGCACATCTTTCCATCTAAAACTTCCCCACAGACATGTGTGGGGTACTTCACCGAAAGCGCCACCACAGCTAGGCGTGAGTGCATATTAGCCTGGACCGTTGGCATTAGCATTAGTGCTACTGCTGAAGGCAGGATGGAGTGAGTTTGGGGAGTGAGCCTGGCGGGTGGAGGGTGTGGTAGGTCCTGCTGTCCCCAACGGCACTTTCACTATCAGTAACCGCTCACACTACTCATGAACGGCACTGTCTCCGTCCCCTCGTCTCTCTATCTCTCTCAGCTCTTTCTGTCAATATCTGCACTTCTATCTCTCCAACTCGAGCGTTCACTCTGCACCTCACTCTTACTCTCACTTTCTCTCTCTGTGTAGACGCATGTCTCTCTATCACTGCTCATCTCTCCCTCTCTCAGCCTTTACTGGGCAGCACAGCCGTTAAAACATGCACTCTTACAAACAACGCTGCCAAATAGGGAAGCGATTTTGGAGGAACCACTTTAGGGGGTTCTGGGTTCTAGGAGGTTCTGTAAAGGTTCTACGACGTTGGTGCAAAGCATTTGCACCATGTAAAAGTTCTTTAAAGGTCCTTCACACTCTTAAGTTGGTTCCTTGGGGAACCAATTCAAAGAAAATATTAATTTGTAAGGGATGACTTTTCGGCTCCTGCGTAGGTTCTGGGTTCTAGGAGGTTCTGTAAAGGTTCTAGGATGTTGGTACAGAGCCTTTACCTCATGTGAAAGTTCTTGAACTTTTTGGCTTCTGAGGAGGTTCTGGGTTCTGGCTTTTCAAGGGTTCTTTAGTAAAGACAAATGGTTCTATATAGAACCATGCAATTTTAAAGAACCATGCACATTTAAAGAACCATTTGCCTGCTTACATGACTCTTTGCATGGTGAAAGCATCCTACAGATTGATGGAGAATGTGTTGCATATGGATCTGTCTTGAAACACTTTTAAAAAGGGTTCTAGATAGCACCAAGAGAGGTTCTTCTACTGTTACAAGCTTGACATAGTAGTACTCTTTTTGGTGCTCTATAGAACCATCTACAGCACATTCTCCATCAAGCTGAAGAACCAGTTTACCATGCGAAGAACCATTATATCAAGCAAATGGTTCTTTGAGTGTTCATGGTTCTGTGTAGAACGAGTTCTAAGCTCTCTGTAATTCTGTTTTGTAACAGTTAGACTTTTTAACACCCTGCTGCTGGTGTGATTTATCGCCTGCCACCGTCTACCAACATAAACAATCTCACTGACTTCAGACCAAATGGTTTTACAAAGCGGCTGATTGTGTTCGGCCCCCACTGCATCCCCTCCAGTCGAGCCCCCGTTCGGCGCTCTGTTTACAGCTCTTCAGCTCATCTACGGCTTCGTTTAGCGCGCACGCCAGCTTAAAGGGTCAAAATGTGCAGTGTGTAATGTCCATTTAATTTCACACCAGCCCACTGCTGTGTTTCTCCTCCAGAAGCCCACTGTGGAGGTGTGGGAAATATCAGTCACCGCACTACGGCTTCCAAAACTCACTACAGCACATGGAGCTCGGCTAAGAGTGAGTAACCGACTGTGGGTTCCAGTCTCAGAGCTGCACAGTGTCCACATGATTCAGACGCGCATCACGCAGAGCAGGAGCAGCGGTTATATTTAACACTTAACAGGTGACATTCAAAGATCTACCCAGTTTCCCAAACGCAGTCGCCCGGCCGAGATGTGTTGGGTGTGTGCGGTTTGCTCTACTGAGCTACGAGGCTAATAAGCTAACAAGCAGTGGAGCCTCACACCACCAACAGGCCCTTTTCACTTTCCCGCATTTATTCTGACGGACGTTCTCGTCGCAGGGTGGCGCTGCTTCAGGGACAACAACAACATCAACGGTGGCTCATCCTGCTTTTTGGTTGTTGTTCTTTTTTCCTCCCAGTGCAAACAAAAATCATCCCTGGTACCGGAAAACTCATCCCATTACCGTAAAACCCCCTCCCAGTACAACCAAAGCTCGTCCCGGTACCGCAAAACCCCTCCCAGTACAACCAAAACTCGTCCCGGTACCCAAAACCCCTCCCCGTAAAACCAAAGCTCGTCCCGGTACCCAAAACCCCTCCCAGTACAACCAAAACTCGTCCCGGTACCCAAAACCCCTCCCCGTAACACCAAAGCTCGTCCCGGTACCCAAAACCCCTCCCAGTACAACCAAAACTCGTCCCGGTACCCAAAACCCCTCCCCGTAAAACCAAAGCTCGTCCCGGTACCCAAAACCCCTCCCCGTAAAACCAAAGCTCGTCCCGGTACCGCAAAACCCCTCCCCGTACAACCAAAACTCGTTTACACACTTCCACTTATTGTGAAAACGGCCTATTAGCACCCAGATTAGTACAGGCTTCTTTAGTGTCTCTGATAGACCTGATGATGGGGTTTCCGACACTGTGACTCACTGATATCTACAATCATGCACTTAAGCCGGGCTGCGCTACAGCTTCCATGCTTTGCTGGCAATGCTAATGCACTGTAGTCCACGTTTGTAGATAACAGTGAGTGAAACCACGTCATCAGATCTATCAGAGATGAACGAGCTCCTCTACACGCTTTGGGGTGAGTGGTGATTTAGGCCTGCAGTTAGCATGATGCTAACTGGTGCACATTAGCTCCTATAAACCAGCACAGATCAATATGCATTCCATGCTGGTCTGAGCTGTTCTCTGCTGGTTTACACTGGTCTGGTGCTGGTTCAGCTGGTCACCCGGGACAGTCTTGCTGGTTGACCAACATGCCCACATCAAAAATACAACATACGCTGGTTTTGCTTGTGCTGGTGTTTCTAGCAGGGTTAGCATTAGCCACATTAAAAACATGCTGGTCTTGGTTGATCTAATGCATTTAGCGTAATGGAGGCATCGCTAGGTGAACATATGGTGGTCCAGATGTTGCAGAGACATCAGCATCAGCACCCGCAGTTTCAGATTGATGGCCAATGGCTGGAGCGTCAAAAATATTGACCAATCACGGAGTGGCTTACTGGATCTGCTACACTGTGAGCTACTCAGGGGGTCACGGTTCTCACGGAAGAGGCTGATCAGAGGGGACGTCCCTCCCAGCACAGAAGACCAAGAGGAACGGATGAATGAATGACTTCACGTGGGGGAGAGAGGAGAGAGGAGGAGAGAGAGGAGGAGAGGAGAGGATAAAGCAGGAGAGAGGAGGAGAGGAGGGGGGAAGAGAGGAGAGGATAAAGCAGGAGAGAGGAGGAGAGGAGGGGAGAAGAGAGGAGAGGATAAAGGAGGAGAGAGGAGGATCAAGGAGGAGAGGAGGAGAGGAAAAGAGAGGAGAGGTGAGGATAAAGGAGGAGAGGAAAGGATAAAGGAGGAGAGATGGCCAGGTGTGCCAATAAAATAACCTGAATTAAATGGAGTGGAATGCGAATTCCACAATAATCCACAGGCAAATGCAACAAATCATAGAGGAGTGAAAATACTGATAGGGAGGTTGAGGAAAGAGGGAGAGAGAGAGAGAGAGAGAGAGAGAGAGAAATCTCCAATAAATTAAGTGAACGTGAGTTTCCAAATTATCTGCATGCAAAAACGAAAGATCGCAGAAGAGTGAAAACACTGACGAACAAGTGATCCTGACTGGCAGGTTGTGTAGAGAGAGTGATGGAGAGACAGAGGAGAAAGAGAGGGAGGAGAAAGAGAGAGAGGAGAAAGAGAGAGAGACAGGTGCATGCCAATGCCAGTAATTGAACTGAATGCAAATTTCTCAATATTCTGCAGAAGCAAATACAGAAGAGAGAAAATATTGATGTAAAAGTCGTTCTGGTGGGCAGGCTGCGTCGAGAGGGTGAGAGAGAGAAGAGAGAGAGAAGAGAGAGAGAAAGGAAGAGAGTGAGAGTGATGAAGAGAAAGAAAGAGAGAGACAGAGAGAGAGAAGAGAGAGAGAGAGAAGAGAGAGAGAAAGGAAGAGAGTGAGAGTGATGAAGAGAGAGAGAGACAGAGAGAGAGAAGAGAGAGAGAGAGAAGAGAGAGAGAAAGGAAGAGAGTGAGAGTGATGAAGAGAAAGAGAGAGAGAGAGAGAGAGAGAGACCTGTACCTGTTTGTTTCCCGGTGAAGGGGATTTGGTGTAGCTGGTGTCGTTGCTGTCAGAGCCTTGAGCCATACCAGAACAATCCTGCGCTCAAACTTCTCCTCTATTCTCTCTCCCTCGCTCGCTCGCTCTCTCTGTGTGTGTCTCTCTCTCTCGATGAGTGCGAGAGTGTGCCTTCAGAGAGAAGTGTGTCGAGTCAACCACGGTTCACCGCTTAATGCGTAGTGCCTGTTCCTCCTTCTCTCTCTCTCTCTCTCTCTCTCTCTCTCTCTGTCACACTCTCTCTCTGCCTAATTAGCAGTGTGTGATGTGGTTTCAGATAGAAAATCTAGACTGGAAGTCACATGACTCCTGGAAACTTTGCATAAAAAAAATAAAACTTTGGGGCGCCGGAGACTCCAAAACCCCAGAAATAGTCCACAAGTAGACAAAAAAAAAACAAGACAGAAGGAGGCAAAGGCAAAACGCTCTTCTGAGTTTTTATCAAACAGCGATTTGTTGAAGGGGGTTTTACACTTTCACACCGTCCGCCTCAAAGCCACACTGCAGCACAGGCGCCGTGACTCTCTGCTCAGCCTCAGAGGACTTAAAATAGCTTTTAAGAGAACTCAGAAGAGAAAGGGGACATGTTTTTTCATTTTTTTGACAGGATGGCAGCTTGTGGTCATTGGCTTGAGTGTAAAAGTTCATGAAAGTTTTAATATATTAATATGTAGCTGCTGTCAATACATTCAAAAATATTACTTTAACTTATTGTGACCTGTTAACAGTGCAATGCTGCAGCAACTGTTTCAGGATTCCTCTTTCAGTGTTTCAGAAATTAAAACGTTTATCCATCTACAGGGCCTGCCTGTTTCAGCTGGGCAGAGTAGAATAGAGCTGGGTAGAGTTGAACTGAATTGAGCTGAGCTTAGTAGAGTTGAGCTGGGTAGAGTTGAACTGAATTGAGCCGAGCTTAGTAGAGTTGAGCTGGGTAGAGTTGAACTGAATTGAGCCGAGCTTAGTAGAGTTGAGCTGGGTAGAGTTGAACTGAATTGAGCCGAGCTTAGTAGAGTTGAGCTGGGTAGAGTTGAACTGAATTGAGCCGAGCTTAGTAGAGTTGAGCTGGGTAGAGTTGAACTGAATTGAGCCGAGCTTAGTAGAGTTGAGCTGGGTAGAGTTGAACTGAATTGAGCCGAGCTTAGTAGAGTTGAGCTGGGTAGAGTTGAACTGAATTGAGCTGAGCTCAACTTAGTTCAGTTTAGTATAGCTTAACTCTGCTTAGCACGTGAGAATAATAATAAAGCAAAGTTGAACTTTAGCTGAGTAGAATATAATAGTTAAACTGAGTACAATTGATCTGAGTTTAGCTGAGTAGAATATAATAGAGATGAGCTGAGCTGAGTAGAGTTTACCTGAGTAGAGTAGAATATAACAGAATTGAGCTGAGTAGAGAGTAAGAGTTGAGCTGAGTTTAGCTGAGTAGAGTAGAATATAAGAGTTTAGCTGAGCTGAGTAGAATACAATAGAGTTGAGCTGAGTAGAGTAGAATATAGAGATGAGCTGAGTAGAGTAGAGTTTACCTGAGTAGAGTAGAATATAGCAGAATTGAGCTGGGTAGAGAGTAAGAGTTGAGCTGGGTAGAGTAGAATGTAATATAATTGAGCTGAGTAGAGTAGAAAAGAGTTGAGCTGAGTTTAGCTGAGTAGAGTAGAATAAAATAGAGTTCAGCTGAGTAGAGTAGAATGTAGAGATGAGCTGAGTAGAGTAGAATATAGAGATGAGCTGAGTAGAGTAGAATACAATAGAGTTGAGCTGAGTAGAGTAGACTATAGAGATGAGCTGAGTAGAGTAGAATACAATAGAGTTGAGCTGAGTAGAGTAGAATATAGAGATGAGCTGAGTAGAGTAGAATACAATAGAGTTGAGCTGAGTAGAGTAGAATGTAGAGATGAGCTGAGTAGAGTAGAATACAATAGAGTTGAGCTGAGTAGAGTAGAATGTAGAGATGAGCTGAGTAGAGTAGAATACAATAGAGTTGAGCTGAAGTGAGTTGAGAATGTAATGCGTTAAAAACGTAACATTTGGTTGCTGTTTTAAGAAAATCTCCTCCTTCTGAAATGACCACCTAACTTTAAAAAAGAAAACATGAATTTAAGTTTTTAAAGATTTTTAAAGGCCTTTAAAATGTTTATTTTCAGTGTAACGTGATTTTTACTCCGAGCGTGTTTTCAGCTTTGCTTTGACAGCCCGGTTTGGAAGCGTAGTGGTATTTTTTGTCACGTCGGCTCGACCCGACATCTGAACGAGCTTTTCGACTGTCAGTAAATTGGATCAGCACCATCACACCGGGCGGCGCAGCGAGCAGGAAGGCTGTGAGCCTCAGAGCGAGACGGTTCAGACGGTAATCCACAGCAGCCTGAGTGCAAATGATGCGTTTTGGAGTTTTTGAGCTCACCGCCATCCTACATGACCGTCCTACTAACTGCAGGCAGAAGCTCCTTCAGCTGAAGTTCATGAGCTTGTGCGAAGATGTTATTTCCTCTCTGAAGTCTTAGCGTTCATAGTGACTCTATATAGAAACGAAGAAACCCCGACATTCTTCTTCCTGCTGTTTTCTTGCGTGCATAATCAAATGCAGAGTGTACCATGCGCCTGTTTACACACATGTGTCAGTGAGTGAGAGCTGTGGGTGATTTCCCCTGTCATGCGGAGCATAGCAGCAGCTGCACTCTGACATGCTTGAGTCTCTATCAGGTCAAAAATTCCACCTGACCTCACCCTGCGTTACTCTGAAGCCGCGATCAGGCAGCAGAGTTCTTTTTTTCTCTTCTCTGAACGCTGCAGCTCTCCCACCTTCATGCAAACCAGCCTGCTTCCTGACAATGATGCGAATGATGAAGCCATGCAAATCTGCAAATGATGCCCAATGCCCAGAAACCAGAGTCCTGGTTTCCCTGAGCTGACGTCGCACCACCCAGGCCAGTCTCGCTTTTCCTCACGAACGGCGAAGGGTGTGAAAAAACAAAAACCTTCAGACGAAAAAAAACAAAAAAATGCCAGGAAGGCGACGCCGTTAAATACGCGAGCGGAGCGAGAACCAAGCACGTGGTTGGGCCCAAAGGTTACCCGAACTTCCCCGTCTTATCCCAAATGTGCATGTGTGGCGAATGAGCTTCTCTTCGGTAGTTTTACGCACACAAACTGGCGTAAAGCCGTCATCAAACGGTGGAATGTCTCGCACGGTAACCTTCAGGATGCTTCAGTCAGGCTGCTGCTGTTTTTAGCTAAGCTATCATATCTTAGTCTGCGTTTACAGATGACAGCGATTCATACGACGTCAGAAGCCGCATGATGAAGTTTGTTAGAGATGCTGAACAACTCCAGACGGTTTGAAGTGCGTATTGCGGCCCAAAGTGCACATAAATGTCCAGCGTACGTGTTCAACGTATGGACACTAATGTAGCTTGTCGCTACGAGGCTAATGTGGCTAACAGGCAAGCTTATGCGCACAAATTGGCATAATGATATCATCAAACTCTGACGCCGTCATGACGTAAATCTATAAAACAACCTATGGACAGACATACGTATAGGCTTCAGGATTTAGGCTTCAGGCATTAGGCTTTAGGCTTTAGGCTTCAGGCTTTAGGCTTCAGGCTTTAGACTTCAGGCATTAGGCTTCAGGCTTCAGGCAGGCTGCTACTGCTTTTAGCTTTGCTAGCATGTCGCTGCTGTTGGAACAAAACCTTGTATCTCCATTTTTGTCATTTTCCAGTTTTTGACGAAATTCGAAAGTTCCTGTTGGCCTTTACACTGTGTGAGAATTTCACAATGAAGGGAACAAAAGAAACGGCCCAAAACTACTTGGAAAGACGTTTGGTTCCATTGACTTACATTAAAAGCAAGGTATGTTTTTCCCTTCTCCTGTAAAGTTACCGTTTCAGAGATGCGAGGTTTTGTTCATAAACATGGACAGACACACATACAGGCTTCAGGCAGGCCGCTAACATTTTTAGCTATGCTAACACATTTTAGCCCGTGTTTATAGACACCAGTGTGTCAGACACCAGATGATCAAGTCTATTAAAGATGCTGAACACCTCCACAGGGTGTTTGAGATAAGAGTGCGATGGTTAAAGCCTTCAGTTAGCACCATGCTAATTAGCTAAACTCCACTTAGCTTGAAGGATCTGCTGTATTGCACACTTGAAGCTTCGTTAGCTTCAGAACTCAGAACTCAGAGTTTGCTAGCTAATTGTTTTGGTATCCCAGACTCCAAACATGTTTTGGCTGAAGGACTCCATCTGGAGTAGACTTAGCATGATGCTAATCCATGCACCATAAGCTTCCATTGATAGTTAGCTACATTAGCTCCAGCGCTAATTAACTCCAGCGCTGCTGCTTTCTTAAGCAGCTTCAGCATCTAAACAGCTAATCTGTATAAAAACCTATTTTGTTTCTCTGAGGAACCTTTCAGCAGATGGCTCTTCGAAGAAGAAGAACCTCCACAACGTTCTCAGAAGAACCCATAAACGGACACATTCTTTAAGCCTTTGAAATGAGATGGCTCTTCTCCTTTTTGGGGAAGCAAAAGTGGTTCTTCTGTGGCATCACTTGAAGAACCATTTACTGGAACCTTTAATTTAAGAGCGTGCCTTGGGAATAGGGCCACTTTGTGCCCCCTGCTGTGATGATGTCAGCGCTCAGTTAAAGGGCCCCTATCAGGGGAAACCCGATGTCGCTCAGCTTGTTTTAAATGAGACTGAGCTGTAGTGTGTAAACAATGTTAAATTTTAAAATGCACAAATCTACAAAATACCTGTTGCTCTTTATATTATGTGTAAATTTCATGATGAATGGAAAAAGTCTGGTTCCATGACGTCCATTAAAAGTACAGGATGTTTTTTCGCTCTCCTGTTAAGTTTTCGTTTTCGAGGTATGACATTTTCATACACTATATTTCCAAAAGTATTCGGTCGTCTGGCTTCACACGCATATGAACTTGAGTGACCTCTCAATCTTAATCCATAGGGTTTAATATGATGTCAGCCCACCCTTTGCAGCTATAACAGCTTCAACTCTTCTCGGAAGGCTTTCCACAAGGGTTAGGAGTGTTTATGGGAATTTTTGACCGTTCTTCCAGAAGCACATTTATGAGGTCAGACACTGATGTTGGATGAGAAGGCCTGGCTCACAGTCTCCACTCTAATTCAGCCCAAAGGTGTTCTATGGGGTTGAGGTCAGGACTCTGTGCAGGCCAGTCAAGTTCTTCCACAACAAACTGGCTCATCCACGTCTTTATGGACCTGCTTTCTGCACTGGTGTGCAGTCATGTTGGAGCAGGAAGGGGCCGTCCCCAAACTGTTCCCACAAATTTGGGAGCAGGAAATTGTCCAAAATCTCTTGGTGCTGAAGCTTTAAGAGTTCCTTTCACTGGAACTAAGGGGCCGAGCCCAACTCCTGAAAAACAGCCCCACACCATGATCCCCCCTCCACCAAACTTTACACTCGGCACAATGCAGTCAGACAAGTACCGTCTCCTGGCAACCGCCAAACCCAGACTCATCCATCAGATTTCCAGACGGAGAAGCGTGATTGGTCACTCCAGAGAACTCGTCTCCACTGCTCTAGAGTCCAGTGGCGGCGCTTTGCATTGCGCTTGGTGATGTAAGGTGTGCAATTAAAACAACTCCATAACATTAAATGGGCTGTTTCGTACAGTAAGGAATGAATGGATTAGATTAGACTACAATCAGCCGTTTGTGAGGTGTAGATAGCTTAATGCAGGGGGTCACACTAAAGCCAACAAAAGGGTTTTTATTTCATTTTAACTCAACGTTTTTGCCGTGACCAGAACAGGTTACTGTTTATTTAAAATATGCCAAAACTGCATGAGCTAAATAGGCTTTGAACACACATCTTCTAAGCTGCTTCTCCCTCAGGGTTGCAGGAGCCTATCCCAGCGGCCATTGGGCAGGATACACCCTGGACAGGTCACCAGTCCATCACAGGGCAGACAGACACATTCACACACACCTTGGGGCAATTTAGCATGTCCAAGTGGCCTAACTGCATGTCTTTGGACTCTGGGAGGAAGCTGGAGTTCCTGGAGGAAACCCACGCAGACACAGGGACTCTGGTCGCCCGGCCGGGGAATCGAACCCAGGCGCTACTTGCTGTGAGGCAACAGCGCTGCCTGCTGCGCCACCAGGGTGCTTTGCTTTCTGTGTGACTGCTGAAGGGGTCAGAACGCACACTGTGTTGCAGTGCATGCTGGGGACTGTAGTGCATGAACTGGGCTGATAAGAATAGAATATTGAAATAATTTGGCAGGCCGAATAGGACTGTGACTCTCAGGTCTTCTGTTTGACACATGCATGTTAACGGTTCTGTTAGTGCTCCGTTCACGGCACCAGACTGGACTGATAAACCTGAACTCTAAACTCAGTGTAGTTCTCTGTGACACATAAATAACATTCTGCAAAGAAAACTACATTTAAAAATGAGCAAAATGAGAAAACACTGGTGAGTCTGGATCTTTGTCAAACCTGCAGAAATTCCTTCTTAATGTCAGTTGGAGAATGAGGCCCAATGGTTCTATTTAGAACCTTTTTGAAAAGGGAACCCTTTGTAGCACCAAAAATTGTCACAAGAACACTTTTAGTGCTATATAAAACCATATACGGTGAATTCTCCATCTGTGGAAGCTCTTTAACTTCTCTGTCTCACTTACAAAGTTCTTCAAAGAACCATCTGTTGAAACGTTCCATGGGGAACCAAAAGTTGTTGCACGAAGGAGCCTTTCCAGCATCTTTGTGTTCTAGCATGTTCCTGTAGTTTTGTAGATTTTGAAGTAAAGTGGAAAATTCTGGATTTTTAAGTGCAGTTTGATGGACCCGGAGCAGAGAGCTGAAGGGAAACACGCGCAGAGCTGCTTTATGATGAACTACAGACCTTCACCGGGTTTTTCTCTCTCACTTCACTGAACAGTAACAGTGGAAATCAAACATTGCTTGGAAAACCTCAGAAGAGGGCGAGGAGGCGTCCGCGAGTGGCTGCCGGGCAGCGTAACGTAACGCAGCCCTATTGATGCGACTTCTGCCTCAGAAAGTTGTTTACAGTGTTTTGGGGAAGCGTCTAAAATTCTGCTTCATTAGTCACCAAAAAACCCTCAGCAGCAAATTCACTCAGAGCAAACCTGCAGGAGCACAAGAGCTCCACACAGAGACTGAGGCCTGATAGGAGGAGGAGGAGGAGGAGAAGAAGGAGGAGGAAGAAGAGGAGCAGAAAAAGGAGGAGGAAGAGGAGCAGGAGGAGAAAAAGAAGAAGGAGGAAGAGGAGATGAAGGAAGAGGAGGAGACGGAGGAGCAGAAGAAGAAGCAGGAGGAGAAAAAGAAGAAGGAGGAAGAGGAGATGAAGGAAGAGGAGGAGAAGGAGGAGCAGAAGAAGAAGGAGGAGGAAGAGGAGCAGAAGAAGCAGGAGGAAGAGGAGGAGAAGAAGAAGGAGCAGGAGGAGAAAAAGAAGAAGGAGGAAGAGGAGATGAAGGAAGAGGAGGAGAAGGAGAAGAAGGAGCAGAAGAAGAAGGAGGAGGAAGAGGAGCAGAAGAAGCAGGAGGAAGAGGAGGAGAAGAAGAAGGAGCAGGAGGAGAAAAAGAAGAAGGAGGAAGAGGCGATGAAGGAAGAGGAGAAGGAGGAGGAGCAGAAGAAGAAGGAGGAGAAAGAGGCACAGAAGAATGAGCAGGAGGAGAAAAAGAAGGAGGAAGAGGAGATGAAG
Source organism: Pygocentrus nattereri (assembly GCF_015220715.1). Lineage (NCBI taxonomy): Eukaryota > Metazoa > Chordata > Actinopteri > Characiformes > Serrasalmidae > Pygocentrus > Pygocentrus nattereri. The sequence continues at coordinate 1,327,076 of NC_051214.1, forward strand.
GAGAAGGAGGAGCAGAAGAAGAAGAAGGAGGAGGAAGAGGAGCAGAAGAAGAAGGAGGAGGAAGAGGAGCAGAAGAAGGAGCAGGAGGAGAAAAAGAAGGTGGAAGAGGAGATGAAGGAAGAGGAGGAGAAGGAGAAGGAGGAGCAGAAGAAGGAGGAGGAAGAGGAGCACAAGAAGAATGACGAGGAAGAGGAGGAGAAGAAGGAGCAGGAGGAGAAAAAGGAGGAAGAGGAGATGAAGGAAGAGAAGGAGGAGGAGCAGGAGGAAGAAAAGAAGGACAGTTCCCTTAATTACAAGAAAATAAAGATAAAAAAATAATGATTGATAAATAAATAAATAAATAAATAAATAAATATTGGGCAAGTTTGTGAATGAACTTTAACTCGTCTTGGAAAAGCAAGTTAATGGCACTAAAATGTTAAGACGGTTGTGAAGGCGCTACTAGGCTGTTGCTGTGGTATTCCAAGTGGTTGCTAAGTGGTTGCTATGGTGTCCTAGGTAGTGATAATGTGTTGCTGGGTCGTTGCTGTGGTGTCCTAAGTGGTTGCTAAGCTGTATTTGTATGGAGTTTGGTATTTGTGGAGTATGGTATTTGTATGGAGTATGGAGTTTGGTATTTGTGGAGTATGGTATTTGTGGAGTATGGTATTTGTATGGAGTTTGGTATTTGTGGAGTATGGTATTTGTATGGAGTATGGAGTTTGGTATTTGTGGAGTATGGTATTTGTATGGAGTATGGTATTTGTGGAGTATGGTATTTGTATGGAGTATGGAGTTTGGTATTTGTGGAGTATGGTATTTGTATGGAGTATGGAGTTTGGTATTTGTGGAGTATGGTATTTGTGGAGTATGGTATTTGTATGGAGTTTGGTATTTGTGGAGTATGGTATTTGTATGGAGTATGGAGTATGGTATTTGTGGAGTATGGTATTTGTGGAGTATGGTATTTGTATGGAGTTTGGTATTTGTGGAGTATGGTATTTGTATGGAGTATGGAGTTTGGTATTTGTGGAGTATGGTATTTGTATGGAGTATGGAGTTTGGTATTTGTGGAGTATGGTATTTGTATGGAGTATGGAGTTTGGTATTTGTGGAGTATGGTATTTGTATGGAGTATGGAGTTTGGTATTTGTGGAGTATGGTATTTGTATGGAGTATGGAGTTTGGTATTTGTGGAGTTTGGTATTTGTATGGAGTATGGAGTTTGGTATTTGTGGAGTATGGTATTTGTATGGAGTTTGGAGTTTGGTATTTTCTGAGTATTTAAATAATCACACTAAGGCCCAGTCCCATTCCACCCTTCGCCCCTACCAATTAGCCCTTAGCCCTCTGTTTAGCGTGTTCACGTGCTACACCAGGTGTAGGGGGTCCTGATTCTTGTTGAGATAGAGGGGTGGGGTGAAGTGTTGTGGCTACATGACCCTCCAAACTGAGAGAGATGAGAAAAAAAGAAAAACCAGCGAGACGGAGAACAAGAGACAGAGGAAACCCACAAATGTGGGAATTTTCTCCTTTGAAAAGTTACGATAACCATCATGTTATCTTAGTTTAATGTGGTTTCAGTGTAATTTGGTCGTTTTTCTTCATAACAAGCATAAAGAAGCACTAATAACATGCAAATGTCTCAGTAGCTACCTAGATAATTTTCCCGTTCCACCTTAAATAGTCCAGCAGTTCTGACACCTGAAGCTCCAGAATGTAGCTGACGCACAATTTAAGGTGGAACGGAAACTTCAAACAAAAATTTGGAGAATTTCTGACTTCAGCTTCACATCACTGAAGAATTAGGGGGGGTGTTAATAAATAACTGCCCCCCTCTTTGAAGGCGTATGATCCCTAAATGTAACTAAAGCCCAGCAGTGAGGAGCTGAACTTTCCCCTCCTCTGCTGTCCCTGCAGACGGGCAGGGTCGCCTACAGAGCGGCGCTAGTAGCTGTTAATGAAGTGATGCTCTTTTATTAGAGGGGCTCATTTCAGAGGAAGATCTCAACCACTGCCCTGTAGCTCAGTAACAAGGGGCAGCGCTCCAAAACAAGGGGTGGGGGTGAGAAGAAGAAATGGGCCCAACACTGCTGTCTGCTTCTGTAACCTTCCTAATAGGCTCCCTATGCATGCAGTGGGACTAGAGCTAATCTAAAGAAGCAAACTCCATTAGTTCTTGTCTTATGTGTCAAAAATAAATGAAGGTTACTTCCTTAGATTAGCACTAGCACAAACGCTAGTCACTAGTTAGCATCATGCTAATCATCGTACTTGCCTCAAACTCTGTGCAGTTGTTCAGGAATCTGTAATAAACTTGATTTGGTGTTTTCTGACTCTGTATGTTGTATATTTACAGTATTTTTAATAAATTAGAGGTGCAGTCAGAGGTTCAGAGGGTTTGGTGTGAAACAGTTCAGATGTCTTTACAGTGGTGGTGATGGGAACCAGGCGTCGCCATGACTACAACACAGATATAGACACTTTATTTACCATCCAGAACCACCAGAGAACCTACACGACTCTTCTGAGCTTATATGGAATGTTGATGATGGAAAACAGTGGAAAATCTGGAATAGTGAGTTTTCTTTGGGGACTATTTTGCCGCACAGCGCCCTGCATGTCTCCCTCCACCATGAATGGAGTTGAAGTTCTCTAAACTCTCATTAAACAGTGTCTCAGTCATCAGGCAGTGAATTCAGAACCAGCTCATGTAGGAACTTTCTGTAGGAGCTTTTAGAGGGACGTCTGGTTCCCATCACCACCACTGTGAGGAGCTTTTAGAGGGGGACGTCTGGTTCCTATCACCACCACTGTGAGGAGCTTTTAGAGGGGGACGTCTGGTTCCCATCACCACCACTGTGAGGAGCTTTTAGAGGGGGACGTCTGGTTCCTATCACCACCACTGTGAGGAGCTTTTAGAGGGGGACGTCTGGTTCCCATCACCACCACTGTGAGGAGCTTTTAGAGGGGGACGTCTGGTTCCTATCACCACCACTGTGAGGAGCTTTTAGAGGGGGACGTCTGGTTCCTATCACCACCACTGTGAGGAGCTTTTAGAGGGGGACGTCTGGTTCCTATCACCACCACTGTGAGGAGCTTTTAGAGGGGGACGTCTGGTTCCCATCACCACCACTGTGAACGGCTGTTTACATCAGGCAAATCTAATTATGTGGAAATTTAGTAAAAGTGGTGGAATTCCCCTGTACATCCTTCATGAGCTGAGGCAGGTGTGCTGGAGCGGGAAACTACAGCCCGTCCACTGTTCGCTGGGGTGAGCGTCCCTGTAATACTATTGGATTTCCTCTCTCTCTCTCTCTGAAATGACCAGCAGTGGACATTTAAAGGTTAAAATGCTTTAAAAGACAGACGTGTTTGTGATCGTGGTCATTTCTCTGCCACTGTCACAAGGGGAGCTGTGCTCTCAGCACGGCTTTGTGGAGATGTGTGGGAGGAGATCCAGTAAGTCTAATACAGCAGAAATCACTATTTCACCTCCCTGTGGTTTCACTCCTTTACTCAGTACTCAGAATGGAAGTTTTGCAGCAGAGACGTGGACGTCCTCCCTGCTTCGGAGGAAACGATGCTCTACAGTGCAGCTCTTTACCAAACCACCAGCAGGATCTTCTACTGGAACCAGAAACCCTCATCAGATCGACTTCAGCCGCCGCTCAGCACGGCCCGTCCAGACCTGGAGACCTGCAGAATCTGAGGAGAGCATGTGAGAGAGAGAAAGAGACAGAGGAAGAGAGAGAGAGAGAGAGAGAGAGAGAGAGAGAGAGAGAGTGACAGAGGGAGAAAGAGAGAGAGGAACAGAGAGAGAGAGAGAGAGAGAGAGAGAGGAACAGAGAGAGAGGAACAAAGAGAGAGAGAGAGGAACAGAGAGAGAGGAACAGAGAGAGAGAGAGGAACAAAGAGAGAGAGAGACAGAGAGAGACAGAGACAGAGGAAGAGAGAGAGAGAGAGAGAGGAACAGAGAGAGAGACAGAGAGACAGAGACAGAGGAAGAGAGAGAGAGAGAGAGAGAGAGGAACAGAGAGAGAGACAGAGAGACAGTGAGAGAGACAGAGACAGAGGAAGAGAGAGAGACAGAGAGAGAGTGACAGAGGGAGAAAGAGAGAGAGGAACAGAGAGAGAGAGAGGAACAAAGAGAGAGAGAGACAGAGACAGGAGAAGAGAGAGAGAGACAGAGGGAGAGAGAGAGAGAGACAGAGAGAGAGAGAGAGAGAGAGAGAGAGAGAGAGAGAGGAACAGAGAGAGAGAGAGAGAGAGAGAGAGAGAGAGAGAGAGAGAGAGAGAGAGAGAGAGAGGAACAGAGAGAGAGAGAGAGAGAGAGAGGAACAGAGAGAGAGAGAGAGAGAGAGAGAGAGAGACTGATAGCAGCCCAGGGTTTGATCTATTTCAGGCTCTTCTAAATGAAGCTGAAGGGATTTTCCAAAAATTGCACTAATTAGATGGGAAGCGAAGTCAGTCAGGGTGGTTTGGTGTTCTACACTCTTTAAAAAGATGGTTCTTCAGATTGATGGAAAACGTGTTATAGATGGTTCTATATAGAACCTTTTTGTAAAGTCCTACATTCTTTAAAAAAATGGTTACTCAAGGGTTCTTTACTAAAGAAAATGGTTCTATATAGAACCATGAACACTCAAAGAACTGTTTGCATGATTAGACGGTTCATCAGATTGTGTGGATAACGTGCTGTGGATGTTTCTATATAGAACCCTTTTGGAAATAGTTCTACAATCTTAAAAAGATGGTTCTTCGAGAGTTCTTTAGTGAAGGAAATGGTATCTGTATTGCATAATGAGGGTTCTTTGTGTGTTCATGGTTCTGTTTAGAATCCTCCATGCTTTTATCTCCAGCAGGGTGGGCTACTGCAGTGGTCTCTTAACTGGACTTCTCAAAAAGACCGCCAGTCATTCAGAAAGACCAGGACCAGATCCGAACTCATCACTGCAGCTCGGAAATCTCCACACAGGCTTCCAGTCTAAAGTCCGCAAGTCTAGGAAAGTCTAGAAAGTCCAGAGAACCCGTACAGAGGAGAATTCCCGCTCTCTGCAATGTCTTCCGGGTTTCTCAAACACTAGAGGGCGCTCCCAGGCGAGTCCAGAATGAATGGGTTGATTTAGAGCATCTGAGCAAAATCATCGTTTATAAGTGCTGAAACATTTTAATGTAAAAGAATTCCTTAATTTCCTGAACAGCATAAAACATTTTAACACCGCTGTTATATTTAAGAGCTTTTAAACTCGAGTTACAGGAGCTTAAAACGGCGCCTCATGACATCAGTGAGCGTGAACAGCCAATGAGCTGCTCGGCTCGCCCATCAATCATTCCGCTCTAGAAGTAAAGTCCCGCCTCCTGCTGCCCAAGCTGAGTTTTCGCTGCTGTTTTAGTGAAACTCGTCCTTCTACTGTCTAAAATTAAAGGAAAGTTCTGGGCGAGTGATTAGAAACTATTTTAACGTCTCGTTTTTAGCCATTGAGCTCCATTCAATCCCGTTCATTGAGGACCCACTCGCGGGCGCCCTCTGCAGTCCTGTTTTTGATATAACGAGGGAAATAGGAAGTGGCCAGACTCCTCATTATCCGGCTCTGGTGTAAAGCGAGCAGGTCTCTTAGATCCATGGACTCAGGACAGCCATTCGAGTCCAAACTAAACAGCATCTACAACTGGAAAAAACTGCCAGAGGATCTTACACGAGTTTAAAATCCAGATTTAAACGTTTATCTTCTCACGTGTCCGTAATTGAGTCATACTCATTCTTGCCACACTTCCCTTTATTAAGCTCATTTTAATAACACTTACACTCTTTGTCAATTCCTTAGTACGTCCTATAACAACCACCCAACAACACCCTAGTAACCAACTAGGATACCATAGCAACCACTTATCAACAGCAACCGCAAAAAAATACACTCTACACAGTTAAAAATGATGGTTCCTCAAGGGTTCTTTAGTATAGGAAATGATTCTATCTAGAACCATGAACACTCAAAGAACTCTTTCAATGATTAAAGGGCTCTTTGCATGGTCAAACTGTTCTCCAGAATGTGCTGTAGACAGTTCGACATGGCATCTTTTTGAAAATGGTTCTATACAGCACCAAAAATGGTTCTTCTACTGTAACAAACCAGCTGCTATATAGAAATACATACATTTAAATTTTAAAAAATGGCAAAAATGTTGTTTATGTCCAAACAGCAGCAAAATATCCACCGGTCTGGCGTAGCACTCTGACCGCCTCCTTGTTTCTACGCTCACTGTCCACTTTATCAGCTCCACTTACTGTATAGCTGCACTCTGTAGTTCTACAGTTACAGACTGTAGTCCATCTGTTTCTCTGATACTCTGTTACCCTGTTCTTCAGTGGTCAGGACCCCCATGGACCCTCACAGAGCAGGTACTGTTTGGGTGGTGGGTCATTCTCAGCACTGCAGTAACACTGACGTGGTGGTGGTGTGTTAGTGTGTGTTGTGCTGGTACGAGTGGATCAGACACAGCAGTGCTGCTGGAGTTTTTATATCGAAATATATGTATGTATATGGTTTTTGACATAATTTGAAAATGCCTGTTGTCCTTTACATTGTTTGTAAATTTCATGAAGAATGCAGCAAAAAAATGACCCCAAATGCCTTGGAAAGACGTCTGGTTCCATTGATTTACATTACCAGTAGAGTGTGTTTGTTCCTTCTCCTGTAAACTTACTGTTTTGGAGATACGAGGATTTATTCCGGTAAAAGCGATGCATTACCAGAGCTGCAGCTTTCGCACAAGTCATGGTGCTTTATTCTCCGGCTGTTGTTGCCCACTAACAGCTCAATCTCTGCTCTCAGCTCCCGTCTCACTCAGGCTGGCCCTGCCTTCACAATAAAAGTCAGAATAATAGCACCATTAACTGCAGAAGAACTAATAACCTGAACGGAAATGTTAAAGTGATTTCTTGAACTTTCTACAATAGATATATTTATCACTTTAATAACAAAACCCCGTTTTTTTATTCATTCATGTAACGTGACCAGCGGTGGACGAAGTACACAAACCCTGTACTCGAGTTAAAGTCGAGACCCCCAAGGTAAAGTATTACCCCAGTAAAGTAGAAGTTCCTCCCTTTAGACCTCCACTGGAGTAAAAGTACTAAAGTATTTCCCTTCAAATGTACTTAAGTATAAAGTAAAAGTACTAAAAGAGGAATTCTGGCTCTGATGTCCTGTTATCATTTTTATAACCAGACTGGCTTCATGAACTCATTTCAGGTGAAAGTCCTCCAGCGTCTCTCTTGGTAAACCAGTCTTTTAATAGAACGTCATTAATTAATTAAAAGTGACGCTGACGTCTATTAAAATGATCAGAAGCACAAAACACTGAAGGTAAACAGTTTCCATCAGGGAGAACCGAGTGGCTCTGAAATCACTTTTTACACACAAGCAAAGTTTCAGTTTCAGATTTATTTACAACTTAGTTCCAAGTTTAAGTTGAATAAAAACTGGCTTTAAACTCAGGATCACAGATGAGCTCCTTTACTATGTTGATCTGTAGGCGTCTGTTCATAAACATAAACCAGCCCAAACTCATTTACTATAAAATGAAATGGTGTTTGTAGAAATTCAGAAAAAAGCCGCGTCAGTCTCGACTGCATATGTGGACATATTTCTATATTGAGCTCTATTTACACAAAGTTAGGTTAGTTCATCATTTATGTTGAACAGACTCTCCCAAAGTTTTACGCTGCTGCGCTGACGTTGAACCGCGTGCTGCACTGGGTCGGTATGACCGACAGGTCAAAACCAGCTCTAAACAAAGTGACCGCTGGGCCCTGATTGGTGCTCTGGCTTTGCGCTTCTTTCGTTTTGACATGTTACGTTTTTATACACACAGAAACCAAAAGGAACGACAGATTTCTCAAAATGTAGGAGGAAAAAGTCGGATATTAGACTCTGAAATGTAGTGGAGTGAAAGGAAAAAGTCGCCCTGAACGGAGAAACTTCAGTACAGATACACCAAAAATACTAAAGTACAGAAACTAATTAGAGTTACTCAGGTACTCAGTTACTCAGATACTCAGTTACTCAGTTACTCAGTTACTCATTTACTCAGTTACTCAGTTACTCAGTTACTCATTTTCTCATTTACTCAGTTACTCAGTTACTCATTTACTCATTTACGCAGTTACTCAGTTACTCATTTACTCAGTTACTCAGTTACTCAGTTACTCATTTTCTCATTTACTCAGTTACTCAGTTACTCATTTACTCATTTACTCAGTTACTCATTTACTCAGTTACTCAGTTACTCATTTACTCAGTTACTCAGTTACTCAGTTACTCAGTTACACCAGTGAATTTGAAAGTACCAGTTGCCGTTTCCTCCAGCCCTCCATGGCCAGGAGCCCAAGTGGGCACATTTGTCCTCTCTAGGGTGGTCTCCCCGTCTCCCCCCATCACTCAGTGCAGTGCTAGCGAGTGCAGGTGTCTGAACTGGTGGTTAGTGTTCTCCTCTAAGTGTGTTCAGCTGTCCAATGACGGCAGTCTGAGAAGATGTGGTGGAGCTTCACAGCCTGTGTTTGCTTTACCGCAGTTTAGCCCCACCCCTTTACGCTGAGGTTATAAGAAGTGTTCTTTCTGAATCAGGCACGCTACAGGACAGCCAATCAGGAGAGAGCTCATTTACACATATGAGTCTTAAAGGCGCAGTAACGAAGGCAGCCCGTTTGAGTGTGAGGGATGGAGAGTGGACCGAGCTGCGGCTCTGAGGGCCGGCGCTG